>NC_080047.1:26601948-26633363 GCF_026212465.1 Amaranthus tricolor
ATTTTCTAGCATATGATTATGATTTATAATTTTAACCACTTTAACACAATAATATATACCAAATAGTGTTGTGTGCCAAGATTCGTGCAGAACAAACCAAGTTTGAGCTACTTTATGCGTAAAAGTGCCAAAAAGCTTAAAATAGCATAAAATCGCAACTTAGCACGTAATTTCTAGCATATGAAAATGATTTACATTTCTAACCACTTCAACACAATAATATATATCAAATAGTGTTGTGTGCCAAGATTCGTGCAGAACAAAACAAGTTTGAGCTACTTTATGCGTGAAAGTGCCAAAATAGCTTAAAAACGCATAAAATCAAAACTTAACACGTAATTTCTATCATATGATTATCATTTTCAATTATAACCACGTCAACACAATAATATATACCAAATAGTGTTGTGTGCCAAGATTCGTGCAAAATAAACCAAATTTGAGCTACTTTATGCGTGAAAGTGGCAAAAAAGCTTTAAAACGCATAAAATCGCAACTTAATACGTAATTTCTAGCATATGACTAAGGTTTTCAATTCTAACCAGTTCAACACAATAATATATACTAAATAGTGTTCTGTGCCAAGTTTCGTGCAAACCAATCCAAGTTAGAGATACTTTATGCGCGAAAGTGCCGAAAAAGCTTAAAAACGCATAAAAGCGCAACTTAACACTTAATTTCTAGCATATGACTATTATTTAAAATTCTAACCACTTCAACACAATAATATAAATCAAATAGTGTTAAATGCCAAGATTCGTGCAAAATAAACCAAGTTTATGCTACTTTATGCGCGAAAGTGGCAAAAAAGCTTAAAAACGCATAAAACTCGCAACTTAACACGTAATTTCTAGCATATGACTATGATTTTCAATTCTAACCACTTCAACAAAATAATATATATTAAATAGTGTTGTGTGCCAAGTTTCGTGCAAAATACACCAAGTTTGAGCTACTTTATGCATGAAAGTGCCAAAAAAGTTTAAAAACTCATAAAATCCAAACATAACACGTAACTTCTAGCATATGACTACGATTTACAATTCTAAACAGTTCAACACAATAATATATACCAAATAGTATTGTGTGCAAAGATTCGTGTAAAACAAACCAAGTTTCTACTTTATGCGTGAAAGTGCCAAAAAAGCTTAAAAACGCATAAAATCGCAACTTAACACGTAATTTCTAGCACATGACTATGATTTTAAATCTAACCACTTCAACATTATAATATTTACCAAATAGTGTTGTGTGCCAAGATTCGTGCAGAACAAACCAAGTTTGAGCTACTTTATGCGCGAAAGTGCCGAAAAAGCTTAAAAACGCATAAAATCGCAACTGAACACTTAATTTCTAGCATATGATTATGATTTTCAATTCTAACCACTTCAACACAATAATATATACCAAATAGTGTTGTGTGCCAAGTTTCGTGCAGAACCAACCAAGTTTGAGCCACTTTATGCACAAAGTGCAAGCTTAAAACGCATAAAATCGCAACTTAACACTTAAATTTTAGCATATGACTAGAATTTACAATTCCAACCACTTTAACATAGTAAAATATACCAAATAGAGTTGTATGCCAAGATTCGTGCAGAATAAACCATGTTTGAGCTACTTTATGCGTGAAAGTGCCAAAAAGGCTTAAAAACGTATAAAATCGCAACTTAAAACGTAATTTCTAGCACATGACTATGATTTTCAATTACAACCACTTCAAAATTATAATATATACCAAATAGTGTTGTGTCCCAAGATTCGTGTAGAACAAATCAAGTTTGAGCAACTTTATGCGCGAAAGTGCCGAAAAAGCTTATAAACGCATAAAATCGCAACTTAACACTTAGTTTTTAGCATATGACTATGATTTACAATTCTAAAAACTTCAACATAGTAATATACACCAAATATTGTTGTGTACCAAGATTCGTGTAGAACAAACCAAGTATGAGCTACTTTATGCGTGAAAGTTCAAAAAAAGCTAAAAAAAACGCATAAAATCGCAACTTAACACGTAGTTTCTAAAACATGACTATAATTTTCAATTCTAACCACTTCAACACAATGATATATGACCAATGGTTTTGTGCGCCGAGTTTCGTGCAAAACAAACCCAGTTTAAGCTACTTTATGCGCGAAAGTGCCAAAAAAGCATAAAAACGCATAAAACCGCAACTAAACACGTCATTTCTATCATATGACTATGATTTTCAATTATAACCACTTCAACACAATAATATATACCAAATAGTGTTGTGTGCCATGGTTTGTGCAAAACAAACCAAGTTTGAGCTACTTTATGCGCGAAAGAGCCAAAAAAGCTTAAGAACGCATAAAATCGCAACTTACCACGTAATTTCTAGCATATGACTATGAGTTTCAATTCTAACCACTTCAACACAATAATATATACCAAATAGTGTCGTGTGCCAAGTTTCGTGCAAAACAAACCAAGTTTGAGCAACTTTATGCGCAAAGTGCTTAAAACGCTTAAAACTCATAAAATCGCAACTTCACACTTATTTTCTAGCATATGATTATGATTTAAAATTTTAACCACTTCAACACAATAGTATATACCAAATAGTGTTGTGTGCCAAGATTCGTGCAGAACAAACCAAGTTTGAGCTACTTTATGCGTAAAAGTGCCAAAAAAGCTTAAAATAGCATAAAATCGCAACTTAGCACGTAATTTCTAGCATATGAAAATGATTTACAATTCTAACCACTTTAACACAATAATATATATCAAATAGTGTTGTGTGCCAAGATTCGTGCAGAACAAAACAAGTTTGAGCTACTTTATGCGTGAAAGTGCCAAAATAGCTTAAAAACGCATAAAATCAAAACTTAACATGTAATTTCTATGATATGATTATCATTTTGAATTATAACCACGTCAACACAATAATATATACCAAATAGTGTTGTGTGCCAAGATTCGTGCAGAACAAACCAAGTTTGAGCTACTTTATGCGCGAAAGTGCCGAAAAAGCTTAAAAACGCATAAAATCGCAACTGAACACTTAATTTCTAGCATATGATTATGATTTTCAATTCTAACCACTTCAACACAATAATATATACCAAATAGTGTTGTGTGCCAAGTTTCGTGCAGAACCAACCAAGTTTGAGCCACTTTATGCACAAAGTGCAAGCTTAAAACGCATAAAATCGCAACTTAACACTTAAATTTTAGCATATGACTAGAATTTACAATTCCAACCACTTTAACATAGTTAAATATACCAAATAGAGTTGAATGCCAAGATTCGTGCAGAATAAACCATGTTTGAGCTACTTTATGCGTGAAAGTGCCAAAAAGGCTTAAAAACGTATAAAATCGCAACTTAAAACGTAATTTCTAGCACATGACTATGATTTTCAATTACAACCACTTCAAAATTATAATATATACCAAATAGTGTTGTGTCCCAAGATTCGTGTAGAACAAATCAAGTTTGAGCTACTTTATGCGCGAAAGTGCCGAAAAAGCTTATAAACGCATAAAATCGCAACTTAACACTTAGTTTTTAGCATATGACTATGATTTACAATTCTAAAAACTTCAACACAGTAATATACACCAAATATTGTTGTGTACCAAGATTCGTGTAGAACAAACCAAGTATGAGCTACTTTATGCGTGAAAGTTCAAAAAAAGCTAAAAAAACGCATAAAATCGCAACTTAACACGTAGTTTCTAAAACATGACTATAATTTTCAATTCTAACCACTTCAACACAATGATATATGACCAATGGTTTTGTGCGCCGAGTTTCGTGCAAAACAAACCCAGTTTAAGCTACTTTATGCGCGAAAGTGCCAAAAAAGCATAAAAACGCATAAAACCGCAACTAAACACGTCATTTCTATCATATGACTATGATTTTCAATTATAACCACTTCAACACAATAATATATACCAAATAGTGTTGTGTGCCATGGTTTGTGCAAAACAAACCAAGTTTGAGCTACTTTATGCGCGAAAGAGCCAAAAAAGCTTAAGAACGCATAAAATCGCAACTTACCACGTAATTTCTAGCATATGACTATGAGTTTCAATTCTAACCACTTCAACACAATAATATATACCAAATAGTGTCGTGTGCCAAGATTCGTGCAAAACAAACCAAGTTTGAGCAACTTTATGCGCAAAGTGCCAAAAACGCTTAAAACATATAAAATCGCAACTTCTCACTTATTTTCTAGCATATGATTATGATTTATAATTTTAACCACTTTAACACAATAATATATACCAAATAGTGTTGTGTGCCAAGATTCGTGCAGAACAAACCAAGTTTGAGCTACTTTATGCGTAAAAGTGCCAAAAAGCTTAAAATAGCATAAAATCGCAACTTAGCACGTAATTTCTAGCATATGAAAATGATTTACATTTCTAACCACTTCAACACAATAATATATATCAAATAGTGTTGTGTGCCAAGATTCGTGCAGAACAAAACAAGTTTGAGCTACTTTATGCGTGAAAGTGCCAAAATAGCTTAAAAACGCATAAAATCAAAACTTAACACGTAATTTCTATCATATGATTATCATTTTCAATTATAACCACGTCAACACAATAATATATACCAAATAGTGTTGTGTGCCAAGATTCGTGCAAAATAAACCAAATTTGAGCTACTTTATGCGTGAAAGTGGCAAAAAAGCTTTAAAACGCATAAAATCGCAACTTAATACGTAATTTCTAGCATATGACTAAGGTTTTCAATTCTAACCAGTTCAACACAATAATATATACTAAATAGTGTTCTGTGCCAAGTTTCGTGCAAACCAATCCAAGTTAGAGATACTTTATGCGCGAAAGTGCCGAAAAAGCTTAAAAACGCATAAAAGCGCAACTTAACACTTAATTTCTAGCATATGACTATTATTTAAAATTCTAACCACTTCAACACAATAATATAAATCAAATAGTGTTAAATGCCAAGATTCGTGCAAAATAAACCAAGTTTATGCTACTTTATGCGCGAAAGTGGCAAAAAAGCTTAAAAACGCATAAAACTCGCAACTTAACACGTAATTTCTAGCATATGACTATGATTTTCAATTCTAACCACTTCAACAAAATAATATATATTAAATAGTGTTGTGTGCCAAGTTTCGTGCAAAATACACCAAGTTTGAGCTACTTTATGCATGAAAGTGCCAAAAAAGTTTAAAAACTCATAAAATCCAAACATAACACGTAACTTCTAGCATATGACTACGATTTACAATTCTAAACAGTTCAACACAATAATATATACCAAATAGTATTGTGTGCAAAGATTCGTGTAAAACAAACCAAGTTTCTACTTTATGCGTGAAAGTGCCAAAAAAGCTTAAAAACGCATAAAATCGCAACTTAACACGTAATTTCTAGCACATGACTATGATTTTAAATCTAACCACTTCAACATTATAATATTTACCAAATAGTGTTGTGTGCCAAGATTCGTGCAGAACAAACCAAGTTTGAGCTACTTTATGCGCGAAAGTGCCGAAAAAGCTTAAAAACGCATAAAATCGCAACTGAACACTTAATTTCTAGCATATGATTATGATTTTCAATTCTAACCACTTCAACACAATAATATATACCAAATAGTGTTGTGTGCCAAGTTTCGTGCAGAACCAACCAAGTTTGAGCCACTTTATGCACAAAGTGCAAGCTTAAAACGCATAAAATCGCAACTTAACACTTAAATTTTAGCATATGACTAGAATTTACAATTCCAACCACTTTAACATAGTAAAATATACCAAATAGAGTTGTATGCCAAGATTCGTGCAGAATAAACCATGTTTGAGCTACTTTATGCGTGAAAGTGCCAAAAAGGCTTAAAAACGTATAAAATCGCAACTTAAAACGTAATTTCTAGCACATGACTATGATTTTCAATTACAACCACTTCAAAATTATAATATATACCAAATAGTGTTGTGTCCCAAGATTCGTGTAGAACAAATCAAGTTTGAGCAACTTTATGCGCGAAAGTGCCGAAAAAGCTTATAAACGCATAAAATCGCAACTTAACACTTAGTTTTTAGCATATGACTATGATTTACAATTCTAAAAACTTCAACATAGTAATATACACCAAATATTGTTGTGTACCAAGATTCGTGTAGAACAAACCAAGTATGAGCTACTTTATGCGTGAAAGTTCAAAAAAAGCTAAAAAAACGCATAAAATCGCAACTTAACACGTAGTTTCTAAAACATGACTATAATTTTCAATTCTAACCACTTCAACACAATGATATATGACCAATGGTTTTGTGCGCCGAGTTTCGTGCAAAACAAACCCAGTTTAAGCTACTTTATGCGCGAAAGTGCCAAAAAAGCATAAAAACGCATAAAACCGCAACTAAACACGTCATTTCTATCATATGACTATGATTTTCAATTATAACCACTTCAACACAATAATATATACCAAATAGTGTTGTGTGCCATGGTTTGTGCAAAACAAACCAAGTTTGAGCTACTTTATGCGCGAAAGAGCCAAAAAAGCTTAAGAACGCATAAAATCGCAACTTACCACGTAATTTCTAGCATATGACTATGAGTTTCAATTCTAACCACTTCAACACAATAATATATACCAAATAGTGTCGTGTGCCAAGTTTCGTGCAAAACAAACCAAGTTTGAGCAACTTTATGCGCAAAGTGCTTAAAACGCTTAAAACTCATAAAATCGCAACTTCACACTTATTTTCTAGCATATGATTATGATTTAAAATTTTAACCACTTCAACACAATAGTATATACCAAATAGTGTTGTGTGCCAAGATTCGTGCAGAACAAACCAAGTTTGAGCTACTTTATGCGTAAAAGTGCCAAAAAAGCTTAAAATAGCATAAAATCGCAACTTAGCACGTAATTTCTAGCATATGAAAATGATTTACAATTCTAACCACTTTAACACAATAATATATATCAAATAGTGTTGTGTGCCAAGATTCGTGCAGAACAAAACAAGTTTGAGCTACTTTATGCGTGAAAGTGCCAAAATAGCTTAAAAACGCATAAAATCAAAACTTAACATGTAATTTCTATGATATGATTATCATTTTGAATTATAACCACGTCAACACAATAATATATACCAAATAGTGTTGTGTGCCAAGATTCGTGCAGAACAAACCAAGTTTGAGCTACTTTATGCGCGAAAGTGCCGAAAAAGCTTAAAAACGCATAAAATCGCAACTGAACACTTAATTTCTAGCATATGATTATGATTTTCAATTCTAACCACTTCAACACAATAATATATACCAAATAGTGTTGTGTGCCAAGTTTCGTGCAGAACCAACCAAGTTTGAGCCACTTTATGCACAAAGTGCAAGCTTAAAACGCATAAAATCGCAACTTAACACTTAAATTTTAGCATATGACTAGAATTTACAATTCCAACCACTTTAACATAGTTAAATATACCAAATAGAGTTGAATGCCAAGATTCGTGCAGAATAAACCATGTTTGAGCTACTTTATGCGTGAAAGTGCCAAAAAGGCTTAAAAACGTATAAAATCGCAACTTAAAACGTAATTTCTAGCACATGACTATGATTTTCAATTACAACCACTTCAAAATTATAATATATACCAAATAGTGTTGTGTCCCAAGATTCGTGTAGAACAAATCAAGTTTGAGCTACTTTATGCGCGAAAGTGCCGAAAAAGCTTATAAACGCATAAAATCGCAACTTAACACTTAGTTTTTAGCATATGACTATGATTTACAATTCTAAAAACTTCAACACAGTAATATACACCAAATATTGTTGTGTACCAAGATTCGTGTAGAACAAACCAAGTATGAGCTACTTTATGCGTGAAAGTTCAAAAAAAGCTAAAAAAACGCATAAAATCGCAACTTAACACGTAGTTTCTAAAACATGACTATAATTTTCAATTCTAACCACTTCAACACAATGATATATGACCAATGGTTTTGTGCGCCGAGTTTCGTGCAAAACAAACCCAGTTTAAGCTACTTTATGCGCGAAAGTGCCAAAAAAGCATAAAAACGCATAAAACCGCAACTAAACACGTCATTTCTATCATATGACTATGATTTTCAATTATAACCACTTCAACACAATAATATATACCAAATAGTGTTGTGTGCCATGGTTTGTGCAAAACAAACCAAGTTTGAGCTACTTTATGCGCGAAAGAGCCAAAAAAGCTTAAGAACGCATAAAATCGCAACTTACCACGTAATTTCTAGCATATGACTATGAGTTTCAATTCTAACCACTTCAACACAATAATATATACCAAATAGTGTCGTGTGCCAAGATTCGTGCAAAACAAACCAAGTTTGAGCAACTTTATGCGCAAAGTGCTTAAAACGCTTAAAACTCATAAAATCGCAACTTCACACTTATTTTCTAGCATATGATTATGATTTATAATTTTAACCACTTCAACACAATAGTATATACCAAATAGTGTTGTGTGCCAAGATTCGTGCAGAACAAACCAAGTTTGAGCTACTTTATGCGTAAAAGTGCCAAAAAAGCTTAAAATAGCATAAAATCGCAACTTAGCACGTAATTTCTAGCATATGAAAATGATTTACAATTCTAACCACTTTAACACAATAATATATATCAAATAGTGTTGTGTGCCAAGATTCGTGCAGAACAAAACAAGTTTGAGCTACTTTATGCGTGAAAGTGCCAAAATAGCTTAAAAACGCATAAAATCAAAACTTAACATGTAATTTCTATGATATGATTATCATTTTGAATTATAACCACGTCAACACAATAATATATACCAAATAGTGTTGTGTGCCAAGATTCGTGCAAAATAAACCAAATTAGAGCTACTTTATGCGTGAAAGTGGCAAAAAAGCTTTAAAACGCATAAAATCGCAAATTAACACGTAATTTCTAGCATATGACTAAGATTTTCAATTCTAACAAGTTCAACACAATAATATATACTAAATAGTGTTCTGTGCCAAGTTTCGTGCAAAACAAACCAAGTTTGAGATACTTTATGTGCGAAAGTGCCGAAAAAGCTTAAAAACGCATAAAAGCGCAACTTAACACTTAATTTCTAGCATATGACTATGATTTACAATTCTAACCACTTCAACACAATAATATAAACCAAATAGTGTTAAATGCCAAGATTCGTGCAAAATAAACCAAGTTTGAGCTACTTTATGCGTGAAAGTGGCAAAAAAGCTTAAAAACGCATAAAATTCGCAACTTAACACGTAATTTCTAGCATATGACTATGATTTTCAATTCTAACCACTTCAACAAAATAATATATATTAAATAGTGTTGTGTGCCAAGTTTCGTGCAAAATACACTAAGTTTGAGCTACTTTATGCATGAAAGTGCCAAAAAAGTTTAAAAACTCATAAAATCCAAACATAACACGTAATTTCTAGCATATGACTACGATTTACAATTCTAACCAGTTCAACACAATAATATATACCAATTAGTATTGTGTGCAAAGATTCGTGTAAAACAAACCAAGTTTCTACTTTATGCGTGAAAGTGCCAAGAAAGATAAAAAACGCATAAAATCGCAACTTAACACGTAATTTCTAGCATATGATTATGATTTTCAATTCTAACCACTTCAACACAATAATATATACCAAATAGTGTTGTGTGCCAAGTTTCGTGCAGAACCAACCAAGTTTGTGCCACTTTATGCACAAAGTGCAAGCTTAAAACGCATAAAATCGCAACTTAACACTTAATTTTTAGCATATGACTAGAATTTACAATTCCAACCACTTTAACATAGTAAAATATACCAAATAGTGTTGTGTGCCAAGATTCGTGCAGAACAAACCAAGTTTGAGCTAATTTATGCGTGAAAGTGCCAAAATGTCTTAAAAACGTATAAAATCGCAACTTAACACGTAATTTCTAGCACATGACTATGATTTTCAATTACAACCACTTCAACATTATAATATATACCAAATAGTGTTGTGTCCCAAGATTCGTGTAGAACAAATCAAGTTTGAGCTATTTTATGCTCGAAAGTGCCGAAAAAGCTTAAGAACACATAAAATCGAAACTTAACACTTAATTTTTAGCATATGACTATGATTTACAATTCTAACAACTTCAACACAGTAATAATCACCAAATATTGTTGTGTACCAAGATTCGTGTAGAACAAACCAAGTATGAGCTACTTTATGCGTGAAAGTTCCAAAAAAGCCAAAAAATTTCCTAAAATCTCAAATTAACACGTAATTTCTAGCATATGACTATGATTTACAATTCTAACCACTTCAACACAATAATATATACCAAATAGTATTGTTTGCCAAGATTCGTGCAGAACAAACCAAGTTTGAGCTACTTTATGCGTGAAACTGCAAAAATAGCTTAAAAACGCATAAATTCGAAACTTAACACGTAATTTCTATCCTATGACTAAGATTTTCAATTGTAACCACGTCAACACAATAATATATACCAAATAGTGTTGTGTGCCAAGATTCGTGCAAAATAAACATAATTTGAGCTACTTTATGCGTGAAAGTGACAAAAAAGCTTTAAAATGCATAAAATCGCAACTTAACACTTAATTTCTAGCATATGACTATGATTTACAAATCTGACAACTTCAACACAATAATATATACCAAATAGTGTTTTGTGCCAAGTTTCGTGCGAAACAAACAAAGTTTGAGCTACTTTATGCGTGAAAATGTCGAAAAATCTTAAAAACGCATAAAATCGCAACTTAACACTTAATTTCTAGCATATGCCTATTATTTACAATTAAAACCACTTCAACACAGTAATATATACCAAATAGTGTTGTGTGCCGAGATACGTGCAGAACAAACCAAGTTTAAGCTACTTTATGCGCGAAAGTGTCGAAAAAGCTTAAAAACGCATAAAGTCACAACTAAACACGTAATTTCAATCATATGACTATATTTTCGATTCTAACCACTTCAACACAATAATATATACCAAATAGTGTTGTGTGCCATTTTTCGTGCAAAACCAACCAAGTTTGAGCTACTTTATGCGTAAAAGAGCCAAAAAAGCTTAAAAACTCATAAAATCGCAACTTAACACTTAATTTTTAGCATATGACTATGATTTACAATTCTAAAAACTTCAACACAGTAATATACACCAAATATTTTTGTGTACCAAGATTCGTGTAGAACAAACCAAGTATGAGCTACTTTATGCGTGAAAGTTCAAAAAAAGCTAAAAAAAACGCATAAAATCGCAACTTAACACGTAATTTCTAACACATGACTATAATTTTCAATTCTAACCACTTCAACACAATGATATATGACCAATGGTTTTGTGCGCCGAGTTTCGTGCAAAACAAACCCAGTTTAAGCTACTTTATGCGCGAAAGTGCCAAAAAAGCATAAAAACGCATAAAACCGCAACTAAACACGTAATTTCTATCATATGACTATGATTTTCATATATAACCACTTCAACACAATATTATATACCAAATAGTGTTGTGTGCCATGGTTTGTGCAAAACAAACCAAGTTTGAGCTACTTTATGCGCGAAAGAGCCAAAAAAGCGTAAGAACGCATAAAATCGCAACTTACCACGTAAATTCAAGTATACGACTATGATTTTCAATTCTAACCACTTCAACACAATAATATATACCAAATAGAGTTTTGTGCCCAGTTTCGTGCAAAACAAACCAAGTTTGAGCTACATTATGTGCGAAAGTCCTGAAAAACAAAAAAAACGTATCAAATCGCAACTTAAGACGTAATTTCTAGCATAGGACTATGAGTTTCAATTCTAACCACTTCAACACAATAATATATACCAAATAGTGTTGTGTGCCAAGTTTCGTGCAAAACAAACCAAGTTTGAGCAACTTTATGCGCAAAGTGCCAAAAACGCTTAAAACTCATAAAATCGCAACTTCACACTTATTTTCTAGCATATGATTATGATTTATAATTTTAACCACTTCAACACAATATTATATACCAAATAGTGTTGTGTGCCAAGATTCGTGCAGAACAAACCAAGTTTGAGCTACTTTATGCGTAAAAGTGCCAAAAAAACTTAAAATAGCATAAAATCGCAACTTAGCACGTAATTTCTAGCATATGAAAATGATTTACAATTCTAACCACTTTAACACAATAATATATATCAAATAGTGTTGTGTGGCAAGATTCGTGCAGAACAAAACAAGTTTGAGCTACTTTATGCGTGAAAGTGCCAAAATAGCTTAAAAACGCATAAAATCAAAACTTAACATGTAATTTCTATGATATGATTATCATTTTCAATTATAACCACGTCAACACAATAATATATACCAAATAGTGTTGTGTGCCAAGATTCGTGCAAAATAAACCAAATTAGAGCTACTTTATGCGTGAAAGTGGCAAAAAAGCTTTAAAACGCATAAAATCGCAAATTAACACGTAATTTCTAGCATATGACTAAGATTTTCAATTCTAACAAGTTCAACACAATAATATATACTAAATAGTGTTCTGTGCCAAGTTTCGTGCAAAACAAACCAAGTTTGAGATACTTTATGTGCGAAAGTGCCGAAAAAGCTTAAAAACGCATAAAAGCGCAACTTAACACTTAATTTCTAGCATATGACTATGATTTACAATTCTATCCACTTCAACACAATAATATAAACCAAATAGTGTTAAATGCCAAGATTCGTGCAAAATAAACCAAGTTTGAGCTACTTTATGCGCGAAAGTGGCAAAAAAGCTTAAAAACGCATAAAATTCGCAACTTAACACGTAATTTCTAGCATATGACTATGATTTTCAATTCTAACCACTTCAACAAAATAATATAAATTAAATAGTGTTGTGTGCCAAGTTTCGTGCAAAATACACCAAGTTTGAGCTACTTTATGCATGAAAGTGCCAAAAAAGATTAAAAACTCATAAAATCCAAACATAACACGTAATTTCTAGCATATGAGTACGATTTACAATTCTAACCAGTTCAACACAATAATATATACCAATTAGTATTGTGTGCAAAGATTAGTGTAAAACAAACCAAGTTTCTAGTTTATGCGTGAAAGTGCCAAAAAAGCTAAAAAACGCATAAAATCGCAACTTAACACGTAATTTCTAGCATATGATTATGATTTTCAATTCTAACCACTTCAACACAATAATATATACCAAATAGTGTTGTGTGCCAAGTTTCGTGCAGAACCAACCAAATTTTGAGCCACTTTATGCACAAAGTGCAAGCTTAAAACGCATAAAATCGCAACTTAACACTTAATTTTTAGCGTATGACTAGAATTTACAATTCCAACCACTTTAACATAGTAAAATATACCAAATAGTGTTGTGTGCCAAGATTCGTGCAGAACAAACCAAGTTTGAGCTACTTTATGCGTGAAAGAGCCGAAAAAGCTTAAAAACGCATAAAATCGCAGCTTACCACGTAATTTCGAGTACATGACTATGATTTTCAATTCTAACCACTTCTACACGATAATATATACCAAATAGTGTTTTATGCCCAGTTTCGTGCAAAACAAACCAAGTTTGAGCTACATTATGTGCGAAAGTGCCAAAAAAGCAAAAAAACGCATCAAATCGCAACTTAACACGTAATTTCTAGCATATGACTATGATTTTCTATTCTAACCATTTCAATTTAATAGTACATACCAAATAGTGTTGTGTGCCAAGTTTCGTGCAAAACAAACCAAGTTTGATCTACTTTATGCCCAAAGTGCCAGAAACGCTTAAAACTCAAAAAATCTCAACTTAGAACGTAATTTCTAGCATATGACTATGATTTACAATTCTAACCACTTCAACACAATAATATATATCAAATAGTGTTGTTTGCCAAGATTCGTGCAGAACAAACCAAGTTTGAGCTACTTTATGCGTGAAAGTGCAAAAATAGCTTAAAAACGCATAAATTCGAAACTTAACACGTAATTTCTATCCTATAACTATGATTTTCAAATATAACCACGTCAACACAATAATATATACCAAATAGTGTTGTGTGCCAAGATTCGTGCAAAATAAACATAATTTGAGCTACTTTATGCGTGAAAGTGCCAAAAAAGCTTTAAAATGCATAAAATCGCAACTTAACACTTAATTTCTAGCATATGACTATGATTTACAATTCTGACAACTTCAACACAATAATATATACCAAATAGTGTTTTGTGCCAAGTTTCGTGCGAAACAAACAAAGTTTGAGCTACTTTATGTGTGAAAGTGCCGAAAAAGCTTTAAAATGCATAAAATCGCAACTTAACACTTAATTTCTAGCATATGCCTATAATTTACAATTATAACCACTTCAACAGAGTAATATATACCAAATAGTGTTGTGTGCTAAGATACGTGCAGAACAAACCAAGTTTAAGCTACTTTATGCGCGAAAGTGCCAAAAAAGCTTTAAAACGAATAAAGTCACAACTAAACACATAATTTCAATCATATGACTATGATTTTCAATTCTAACCACTTCAACACAATAATATATTCCAAATATTGTTGTTTGCCAAGATTCGTGCAGAACAAACCAAGTTTGAGCTACTTTATGCGTGAAAATGCAAAAATAGCTTAAAAACGCATAAATTCGAAACTTAACACGTAATTTCTATCCTATGACTATGATTTTCAATTGTAACCACGTCAACACAATAATATATACCAAATAGTGTTGTGTGCCAAGATTCGTGCAAAATAAACATAATTTGAGCTACTTTATGCGTGAAAGTGCCAAAAAAGCTTTAAAATGCATAAAATCGCAACTTAACACTTAATTTCTAGCATATGACTATGATTTACAAATCTGACAACTTCAACACAATAATATATACCAAATAGTGTTTTGTGCCAAGTTTCGTGCGAAACAAACAAAGTTTGAGCTGCTTTATGCGTGAAAATGTCGAAAAATCTTAAAAACGCATAAAATCGCAACTTAACACTTAATTTCTAGCATATGCCTATGATTTACAATTGTAACCACTTCAACACAGTAATATATACCAAATAGTGTTGTGTGCCAAGATACGTGCAGAACAAACCAAGTTTAAGCTACTTTATGCGCGAAAGTGTCGAAAAAGCTTAAAAACGCATAAAGTCACAACTAAACACGTAATTTCAATCCTATGACAATATTTTCGATTCTAACCACTTCAACACAATAATATATACCAAATAGTGTTGTGTGCCATTTTTCGTGCAAAAAAAACCAAGTTTGAGCTACTTTATGCGCAAAAGAGCCAAAAAAGCTTAAAAAACTCATAAAATCGCAACTTACAACGTAATTTCTAGCATATGACTATGATTTTCAATTCTCACCACTTCAACACAATAATATATACCAAATAGTGTTGTGTGCCCAGTTTAGTGCAAAACAAACCAAGTTTGAGCTACATTATGTGTGAAAGTGCCAAAAAAGCAAAAAAACGCATCAAATCGCAACTTAGCACGTAATTTCTAGCATATGACAATGATTTACAATTCTAACCACTTCAACACAATAATAAATATCAAATAGTGTTGTGTGCCAAGATTCGTGCAGAACAAACCAAGTTTGAGCTACTTCAAAAATAGTTTTAAAACGCATAAAATCGAAACATAACACGTATTTCTATCATATGATAATGATTTTCAATTGTAACCACGTCAACACAATAATATATACCAAATAGTGTTGTGTGGCAAGATTCGTGCAAAATAAACCAAATTTGAGCTACTTTATGCGTGAAAGTGCCAAAAAAGCATAAAACGCAAAAATTCGCAACTTAACACGTAATTTCTAGCATATGACTATGATTTTCAATTCTAACCACTTCAACACAATAATATATACCAAATAGTGTTGTGTGCCATGTTTCGCGCAAAACAAACCAAGTTTGAGCTACTTTATTCGCGAAAGAGCCAAAAAAGCTTAAAAACTCATAAAATCGCAACTTACCACGTAATTTCTAGTATATGTCTATGATTTTCAATTCTAACCACTTCAACACAATAATATATACCAAATAGTGTTGTGTGCCCAGTTTAGTGCAAAACAAACCAAGTTTGAGCAACATTATGTGCGAAAGTGCCAAAAAAGCAAAAAAACACATCAAATCGCAACTTAGCACGTAATTTCTAGCATATGACAATGATTTACAATTCTAACCACTTCAACACAATAATAAGTATCAAATAGTGTTCTGTGCCAAGATTCGTGCAGAACAAACCAAGTTTGAGCTACTTTATGCGTGGAAGTGCAAAAATAGTTTTAAAACGCATAAAATCGAAACATAACACGTATTTCTATCATATGATAATGATTTTCAATTGTAACCACGTCAACACAATAATATATACCAAATAGTGTTGTGTGGCAAGATTCGTGCAAAATAAACCAAATTTGAGCTACTTTATGCGTGAAAGTGACAAAAAAGCATAAAACGCAAAAATTCTCAACTTAACACGTAATTTCTAGCATATGACTATGATTTTAAATTCTAACCACTTCAACAATATATTTATACCAAATAGTGTTGTGTGCCATGTTTCGCGCAAAACAAACCAAGTTTGAGCTACTTTATTCGCGAAAGAGCCAAAAAAGCTTAAAAACTCATAAAATCGCAACTTACCACGTAATTTCTAGTATATGTCTATGATTTTCAATTCTAACCACTTCAACACAATAATATATACTAAATAGTGTTGTGTGCCCAGTTTAGTGCAAAACAAACCAAGTTTGAGCTACATTATGTGCGAAAGTGCCAAAAAAGCAAAAAAACACATCAAATCGCAACTTAGCACGTAATTTCTAGCATATGACAATGATTTACAATTCTAACCACTTCAACACAATAATAAATATCAAATAGTGTTATGTGCCAAGATTCGTGCAGAACAAACCAAGTTTGAGCTACTTTATGCGTGGAAGTGCAAAAATAGTTTTAAAACGCATAAAATCGAAACATAACACGTATTTCTATCATATGATAATGATTTTCAATTGTAACCACGTCAACACAATAATATATACCAAATAGTGTTGTGTGGCAAGATTCGTGCAAAATAAACCAAATTTGAGCTACTTTATGCGTGAAAGTGCCAAAAAAGCATAAAACGCAAAAATTCGCAACTTAACACGTAATTTCTAGCATATGACTATGATTTTCAATTCTAACCACTTCAACACAATAATATATACCAAATAGTGTTGTGTGCCATGTTTCGCGCAAAACAAACCAAGTTTGAGCTACTTTATTCGCGAAAGAGCCAAAAAAGCTTAAAAACTCATAAAATCGCAACTTACCACGTAATTTCTAGTATATGTCTATGATTTTCAATTCTAACCACTTCAACACAATAATATATACCAAATAGTGTTGTGTGCCCAGTTTAGTGCAAAACAAACCAAGTTTGAGCTACATTATGTGCGAAAGTGCCAAAAAAGCAAAAAAACACATCAAATCGCAACTTAGCACGTAATTTCTAGCATATGACAATGATTTACAATTCTAACCACTTCAACACAATAATAAGTATCAAATAGTGTTGTGTGCCAAGATTCGTGCAGAACAAACCAAGTTTGAGCTACTTTATGCGTGGAAGTGCAAAAATAGTTTTAAAACGCATAAAATCGAAACATAACACGTATTTCTATCATATGATAATGATTTTCAATTGTAACCACGTCAACACAATAATATATACCAAATAGTGTTGTGTGGCTAGATTCGTGCAAAATAAACCAAATTTGAGCTACTTTATGCGTGAAAGTGACAAAAAAGCATAAAACGCAAAAATTCTCAACTTAACACGTAATTTCTAGCATATGACTATGATTTTCAATTCTAACCACTTCAAAAATATATTTATACCAAATAGTGTTGTGTGCCATGTTTCGCGCAAAACAAACCAAGTTTGAGCTACTTTATTCGCGAAAGAGCCAAAAAAGCTTAAAAACTCATAAAATCGCAACTTACCACGTAATTTCTAGTATATGTCTATGATTTTCAATTCTAACCACTTCAACACAATAATATATACCAAATAGTGTTGTGTGCCCAGTTTAGTGCAAAACAAACCAAGTTTGAGCTACATTATGTGCGAAAGTGCCAAAAAAGCAAAAAAAACACATCAAATCGCAACTTAGCACGTAATTTCTAGCATATGACAATGATTTACAATTCTAACCACTTCAAAACAATAATAAATATCAAATAGTGTTATGTGCCAAGATTCGTGCAGAACAAACCAAGTTTGAGCTACTTTATGCGTGGAAGTGCAAAAATAGTTTTAAAACGCATAAAATCGAAACATAACACGTATTTCTATCATATGATAATGATTTTCAATTGTAACCACGTCAACACAATAATATATACCAAATAGTGTTGTGTGGCAAGATTCGTGCAAAATAAACCAAATTTGAGCTACTTTATTCGTGAAAGTGCCAAAAAAGCATAAAACGCAAAAATTCGCAACTTAACACGTAATTTCTAGCATATGACTATGATTTTCAATTCTAACCACTTCAACACAATAATATATACCAAATAGTGTTGTGTGCCATGTTTCGCGCAAAACAAACCAAGTTTGAGCTACTTTATTCGCGAAAGAGCCAAAAAAGCTTAAAAACTCATAAAATCGCAACTTACCACGTAATTTCTAGTATATGTCTATGATTTTCAATTCTAACCACTTCAACACAATAATATATACCAAATAGTGTTGTGTGCCCAGTTTAGTGCAAAACAAACCAAGTTTGAGCTACATTATGTGCGAAAGTGCCAAAAAAGCAAAAAAACACATCAAATCGCAACTTAGCACGTAATTTCTAGCATATGACAATGATTTACAATTCTAACCACTTCAACACAATAATAAATATCAAATAGTGTTGTGTGCCAAGATTCGTGCAAAACAAACCAAGTTTGAGCTACTTTATGCGTGGAAGTGCAAAAATAGTTTAAAAACGCATAAAATCGAAACTTAACACGTATTTCTATCATATGATAATGATTTTCAATTGTAACCACGTCAACACAATAATATATACCAAATAGTGTTGTGTGGCAAGATTCGTGCAAAATAAACCAAATTTGAGCTACTTTATGCGTGAAAGTGCCAAAAAAGCATAAAACGCAAAAATTCGCAACTTAACACGTAATTTCTAGCATATGACTATGATTTTCAATTCTAACCACTTCAACACAATAATATATACCAAATAGTGTTGTGTGCCATGTTTCGCGCAAAACAAACCAAGTTTGAGCTACTTTATTCGCGAAAGAGCCAAAAAAGCTTAAAAACTCATAAAATCGCAACTTACCACGTAATTTCTAGTATATGTCTATGATTTTCAATTCTAACCACTTCAACACAATAATATATACCAAATAGTGTTGTGTGCCCAGTTTAGTGCAAAACAAACCAAGTTTGAGCTACATTATGTGCGAAAGTGCCAAAAAAGCAAAAAAACACATCAAATCGCAACTTAGCTCGTAATTTCTAGCATATGACAATGATTTACAATTCTAACCACTTCAACACAATAATAAATATCCAATAGTGTTGTGTGCCAAGATTCGTGCAGAACAAACCAAGTTTGAGCTACTTTATGCGTGGAAGTGCAAAAATAGTTTAAAAACGCATAAAATCGAAACTTAACACGTATTTCTATCATATGATAATGATTTTCAATTGTAACCACGTCAACACAATAATATATACCAAATAGTGTTGTGTGGCAAGATTCGTGCAAAATAAACCAAATTTGAGCTACTTTATGCGTGAAAGTGCCAAAAAAGCATAAAACGCAAAAATTCGCAACTTAACACGTAATTTCTAGCATATGACTATGATTTTCAATTCTAACCACTTCAACACAATAATATATACCAAATAGTGTTGTGTGCCATGTTTCGCGCAAAACAAACCAAGTTAGAGCTACTTTATTCGCGAAAGAGTCAAAAAAGCTTAAAAACTCATAAAATCGCAACTTACCACGTAATTTCTAGTATATGTCTATGATTTTCAATTCTAACCACTTCAACACAATAATATATACCAAATAGTGTTGTGTGCCCAGTTTAGTGCAAAACAAACCAAGTTTGAGCTACATTATGTGCGAAAGTGCCAAAAAAGCAAAAAAACACATCAAATCGCAACTTAGCACGTAATTTCTAGCATATGACAATGATTTACAATTCTAACCACTTCAACACAATAATCAATATCCAATAGTGTTGTGTGCCAAGATTCGTGCAGAACAAACCAAGTTTGAGCTACTTTATGCGTGGAAGTGCAAAAATAGTTTAAAAACGCATAAAATCGAAACTTAACACGTATTTCTATCATATGATAATGATTTTCAATTGTAACCACGTCAACACAATAATATATACCAAATAGTGTTGTGTGGAAAGATTCGTGCAAAATAAACCAAATTTGAGCTACTTTATGCGTGAAAGTGCCAAAAAAGCATAAAACGCAAAAATTCGCAACTTAACACGTAATTTCTAGCATATGACTATGATTTTCAATTGTAACCACTTCAACACAATAATATATACCAAATAGTGTTGTGTGCCATGTTTCGCGCAAAACAAACCAAGTTTGAGCTACTTTATTCGCGAAAGAGTCAAAAAAGCTTAAAAACTCATAAAATCGCAACTTACCACGTAATTTCTAGTATATGTCTATGATTTTCAATTCTAACCACTTCAACACAATAATATGTACCAAATAGTGTTGTGTGCCCAGTTTAGTGCAAAACAAACCAAGTTTGAGCTACATTATGTGCGAAAGTGCCAAAAAAGCAAAAAAACACATCAAATCGCAACTTAGCACGTAATTTCTAGCATATGACAATGATTTACAATTCTAACCACTTCAACACAATAATCAATATCCAATAGTGTTGTGTGCCAAGATTCGTGCAGAACAAACCAAGTTTGAGCTACTTTATGCGTGGAAGTGCAAAAATAGTTTAAAAACGCATAAAATCGAAACTTAACACGTAGTTCTATCATATGATAATGATTTTCAATTGTAACCACGTCAACAAAATAATATATACCAAATAGTGTTGTGTGGAAATATTCGTGCAAAATAAACCAAATTTGAGCTACTTTATGCGTGAAAGTGCCAAAAAAGCATAAAACGCAAAAATTCGCAACTTAACACGTAATTTCTAGCATATGACTATGATTTTCAATTCTAACCACTTCAACACAATAATATATACCAAATAGTGTTGTGTGCCATGTTTCGCGCAAAACAAACCAAGTTTGAGCTACTTTATTCGCGAAAGAGTCAAAAAAGCTTAAAAACTCATAAAATCGCAACTTACCATGTAATTTCTAGTATATGTCTATGATTTTCAATTCTAACCACTTCAACACAATAATATATACCAAATAGTGTTGTGTGCCCAGTTTAGTGCAAAACAAACCAAGTTTGAGCTACATTATGTGCGAAAGTGCCAAAAAAGCAAAAAAACACATCAAATCGCAACTTAGCACGTAATTTCTAGCATATGACAATGATTTACAATTCTAACCACTTCAACACAATAATAAATATCAAATAGTCTTATGTGCCAAGATTCGTGCAGAACAAACCAAGTTTGAGCTACTTTATGCGTGGAAGTGCAAAAATAGTTTTAAAACGCATAAAATCGAAACATAACACGTATTTCTATCATATGATAATGATTTTCAATTGTAACCACGTCAACACAATAATATATACCAAATAGTGTTGTGTGGCAAGATTCGTGCAAAATAAACCAAATTTGAGCTACTTTATGCGTGAAAGTGCCAAAAAAGCATAAAACGCAAAAATTCGCAACTTAACACGTAATTTCTAGCATATGACTATGATTTTCAATTCTAACCACTTCAACACAATAATATATACCAAATAGTGTTGTGTGCCATGTTTCGCGCAAAACAAACCAAGTTTGAGCTACTTTATTCGCGAAAGAGCCAAAAAAGCTTAAAAACTCATAAAATCGCAACTTACCACGTAATTTCTAGTATATGTCTATGATTTTCAATTCTAACCACTTCAACACAATAATATATACCAAATAGTGTTGTGTGCCCAGTTTAGTGCAAAACAAACCAAGTTTGAGCTACATTATGTGCGAAAGTGCCAAAAAAGCAAAAAAACACATCAAATCGCAACTTAGCACGTAATTTCTAGCATATGACAATGATTTACAATTCTAACCACTTCAACACAATAATAAATATCAAATAGTGTTGTGTGCCAAGATTCGTGCAAAACAAACCAAGTTTGAGCTACTTTATGCGTGGAAGTGCAAAAATAGTTTAAAAACGCATAAAATCGAAACTTAACACGTATTTCTATCATATGATAATGATTTTCAATTGTAACCACGTCAACACAATAATATATACCAAATAGTGTTGTGTGGCAAGATTCGTGCAAAATAAACCAAATTTGAGCTACTTTATGCGTGAAAGTGCCAAAAAAGCATAAAACGCAAAAATTCGCAACTTAACACGTAATTTCTAGCATATGACTATGATTTTCAATTCTAACCACTTCAACACAATAATATATACCAAATAGTGTTGTGCGCCATGTTTCGCGCAAAACAAACCAAGTTTGAGCTACTTTATTCGCGAAAGAGCCAAAAAAGCTTAAAAACTCATAAAATCGCAACTTACCACGTAATTTCTAGTATATGTCTATGATTTTCAATTCTAACCACTTCAACACAATAATATATACCAAATAGTGTTGTGTGCCCAGTTTAGTGCAAAACAAACCAAGTTTGAGCTACATTATGTGCGAAAGTGCCAAAAAAGCAAAAAAACACATCAAATCGCAACTTAGCACGTAATTTCTAGCATATGACAATGATTTACAATTCTAACCACTTCAACACAATAATAAATATCCAATAGTGTTGTGTGCCAAGATTCGTGCAGAACAAACCAAGTTTGAGCTACTTTATGCGTGGAAGTGCAAAAATAGTTTAAAAACGCATAAAATCGAAACTTAACACGTATTTCTATCATATGATAATGATTTTCAATTGTAACCACGTCAACACAATAATATATACCAAATAGTGTTGTGTGGCAAGATTCGTGCAAAATAAACCAAATTTGAGCTACTTTATGCGTGAAAGTGCCAAAAAAGCATAAAACGCAAAAATTCGCAACTTAACACGTAATTTCTAGCATATGACTATGATTTTCAATTCTAACCACTTCAACACAATAATATATACCAAATAGTGTTGTGTGCCATGTTTCGCGCAAAACAAACCAAGTTAGAGCTACTTTATTCGCGAAAGAGTCAAAAAAGCTTAAAAACTCATAAAATCGCAACTTACCACGTAATTTCTAGTATATGTCTATGATTTTCAATTCTAACCACTTCAACACAATAATATATACCAAATAGTGTTGTGTGCCCAGTTTAGTGCAAAACAAACCAAGTTTGAGCTACATTATGTGCGAAAGTGCCAAAAAAGCAAAAAAACACATCAAATCGCAACTTAGCACGTAATTTCTAGCATATGACAATGATTTACAATTCTAACCACTTCAACACAATAATCAATATGCAATAGTGTTGTGTGCCAAGATTCGTGCAGAACAAACCAAGTTTGAGCTACTTTATGCGTGGAAGTGCAAAAATAGTTTAAAAACGCATAAAATCGAAACTTAACACGTATTTCTATCATATGATAATGATTTTCAATTGTAACCACGTCAACACAATAATATATACCAAATAGTGTTGTGTGGAAAGATTCGTGCAAAATAAACCAAATTTGAGCTACTTTATGCGTGAAAGTGCCAAAAAAGCATAAAACGCAAAAATTCGCAACTTAACACGTAATTTCTAGCATATGACTATGATTTTCAATTGTAACCACTTCAACACAATAATATATACCAAATAGTGTTGTGTGCCATGTTTCGCGCAAAACAAACCAAGTTTGAGCTACTTTATTCGCGAAAGAGTCAAAAAAGCTTAAAAACTCATAAAATCGCAACTTACCACGTAATTTCTAGTATATGTCTATGATTTTCAATTCTAACCACTTCAACACAATAATATGTACCAAATAGTGTTGTGTGCCCAGTTTAGTGCAAAACAAACCAAGTTTGAGCTACATTATGTGCGAAAGTGCCAAAAAAGCAAAAAAAACACATCAAATCGCAACTTAGCACGTAATTTCTAGCATATGACAATGATTTACAATTCTAACCACTTCAACACAATAATCAATATCCAATAGTGTTGTGTGCCAAGATTCGTGCAGAACAAACCAAGTTTGAGCTACTTTATGCGTGGAAGTGCAAAAATAGTTTAAAAACGCATAAAATCGAAACTTAACACGTAGTTCTATCATATGATAATGATTTTCAATTGTAACCACGTCAACAAAATAATATATACCAAATAGTGTTGTGTGGAAATATTCGTGCAAAATAAACCAAATTTGAGCTACTTTATGCGTGAAAGTGCCAAAAAAGCATAAAACGCAAAAATTCGCAACTTAACACGTAATTTCTAGCATATGACTATGATTTTCAATTCTAACCACTTCAACACAATAATATATACCAAATAGTGTTGTGTGCCATGTTTCGCGCAAAACAAACCAAGTTTGAGCTACTTTATTCGCGAAAGAGTCAAAAAAGCTTAAAAACTCATAAAATCGCAACTTACCATGTAATTTCTAGTATATGTCTATGATTTTCAATTCTAACCACTTCAACACAATAATATATACCAAATAGTGTTGTGTGCCCAGTTTAGTGCAAAACAAACCAAGTTTGAGCTACATTATGTGCGAAAGTGCCAAAAAAGCAAAAAAACACATCAAATCGCAACTTAGCACGTAATTTCTAGCATATGACAATGATTTACAATTCTAACCACTTCAACACAATAATAAATATCAAATAGTCTTATGTGCCAAGATTCGTGCAGAACAAACCAAGTTTGAGCTACTTTATGCGTGGAAGTGCAAAAATAGTTTTAAAACGCATAAAATCGAAACATAACACGTATTTCTATCATATGATAATGATTTTCAATTGTAACCACGTCAACACAATAATATATACCAAATAGTGTTGTGTGGCAAGATTCGTGCAAAATAAACCAAATTTGAGCTACTTTATGCGTGAAAGTGCCAAAAAAGCATAAAACGCAAAAATTCGCAACTTAACACGTAATTTCTAGCATATGACTATGATTTTCAATTCTAACCACTTCAACACAATAATATATACCAAATAGTGTTGTGTGCCATGTTTCGCGCAAAACAAACCAAGTTTGAGCTACTTTATTCGCGAAAGAGCCAAAAAAGCTTAAAAACTCATAAAATCGCAACTTACCACGTAATTTCTAGTATATGTCTATGATTTTCAATTCTAACCACTTCAACACAATAATATATACCAAATAGTGTTGTGTGCCCAGTTTAGTGCAAAACAAACCAAGTTTGAGCTACATTATGTGCGAAAGTGCCAAAAAAGCAAAAAAACACATCAAATCGCAACTTAGCACGTAATTTCTAGCATATGACAATGATTTACAATTCTAACCACTTCAACACAATAATAAATATCAAATAGTGTTGTGTGCCAAGATTCGTGCAAAACAAACCAAGTTTGAGCTACTTTATGCGTGGAAGTGCAAAAATAGTTTAAAAACGCATAAAATCGAAACTTAACACGTATTTCTATCATATGATAATGATTTTCAATTGTAACCACGTCAACACAATAATATATACCAAATAGTGTTGTGTGGCAAGATTCGTGCAAAATAAACCAAATTTGAGCTACTTTATGCGTGAAAGTGCCAAAAAAGCATAAAACGCAAAAATTCGCAACTTAATACGTAATTTCTAGCATATGACTATGATTTTCAATTCTAACCACTTCAACACAATAATATATACCAAATAGTGTTGTGCGCCATGTTTCGCGCAAAACAAACCAAGTTTGAGCTACTTTATTCGCGAAAGAGCCAAAAAAGCTTAAAAACTCATAAAATCGCAACTTACCACGTAATTTCTAGTATATGTCTATGATTTTCAATTCTAACCACTTCAACACAATAATATATACCAAATAGTGTTGTGTGCCCAGTTTAGTGCAAAACAAACCAAGTTTGAGCTACATTATGTGCGAAAGTGCCAAAAAAGCAAAAAAACACATCAAATCGCAACTTAGCACGTAATTTCTAGCATATGACAATGATTTACAATTCTAACCACTTCAACACAATAATAAATATCCAATAGTGTTGTGTGCCAAGATTCGTGCAGAACAAACCAAGTTTGAGCTACTTTATGCGTGGAAGTGCAAAAATAGTTTAAAAACGCATAAAAATCAAAACTTAACACGTATTTCTATCATATGATAATGATTTTCAATTGTAACCACGTCAACACAATAATATATACCAAATAGTGTTGTGTGGCAAGATTCGTGCAAAATAAACCAAATTTGAGCTACTTTATGCGTGAAAGTGCCAAAAAAGCATAAAACGCAAAAATTCGCAACTTAACACGTAATTTCTAGCATATGACTATGATTTTCAATTGTAACCACTTCAACACAATAATATATACCAAATAGTGTTGTGTGCCATGTTTTCGCGCAAAACAAACCAAGTTTGAGCTACTTTATTCGCGAAAGAGTCAAAAAGCTTAAAAACTCATAAAATCGCAACTTACCACGTAATTTCTAGTATATGTCTATGATTTTCAATTCTAACCACTTCAACACAATAATATATACCAAATAGTGTTGTGTGCCCAGTTTAGTGCAAAACAAACCAAGTTTGAGCTACATTATGTGCGAAAGTGCCAAAAAAGCAAAAAAAACACATCAAATCGCAACTTAGCACGTAATTTCTAGCATATGACAATGATTTACAATTCTAACCACTTCAACACATTAATCAATATCCAATAGTGTTGTGTGCCAAGATTCGTGCAGAACAAACCAAGTTTGAGCTACTTTATGCGTGGAAGTGCAAAAATAGTTTAAAAACGCATAAAATCGAAACTTAACACGTATTTCTATCATATGATAATGATTTTCAATTGTAACCACGTCAACACAATAATATATAACCAAATAGTGTTGTGTGGAAAGATTCGTGCAAAATAAACCAAATTTGAGCTACTTTATGCGTGAAAGTGGCAAAAAAGCATAAAACGCAAAAATTCGCAACTTAACACGTAATTTCTAGCATATGACTATGATTTTCAATTGTAACCACTTCAACACAATAATATATACCAAATAGTGTTGTGTGCCATGTTCGCGCAAAACAAACCAAGTTTGAGCTACTTTATTCGCGAAAGAGTCAAAAAAGCTTAAAAACTCATAAAATCGCAACTTACCACGTAATTTCTAGTATATGTCTATGATTTTCAATTCTAACCACTTCAACACAATAATATATACCAAATAGTGTTGTGTGCCCAGTTTAGTGCAAAACAAACCAAGTTTGAGCTACATTATGTGCGAAAGTGCCAAAAAAGCAAAAAAACACATCAAATCGCAACTTAGCACGTAATTTCTAGCATATGACAATGATTTACAATTCTAACCACTTCAACACAATAATCAATATCCAATAGTGTTGTGTGCCAAGATTCGTGCAGAACAAACCAAGTTTGAGCTACTTTATGCGTGGAAGTGCAAAAATAGTTTAAAAACGCATAAAATCGAAACTTAACACGTATTTCTATCATATGATAATGATTTTCAATTGTAACCACGTCAACACAATAATATATACCAAATAGTGTTGTGTGGAAAGATTCGTGCAAAATAAACCAAATTTGAGCTACTTTATGCGTGAAAGTGCCAAAAAAGCATAAAACGCAAAAATTCGCAACTTAACACGTAATTTCTAGCATATGACTATGACAATTGTAACCACTTCAACACAATAATATATACCAAATAGTGTTGTGTGCCATGTTTCGCGCAAAACAAACCAAGTTTGAGCTACTTTATTCGCGAAAGAGTCAAAAAAGCTTAAAAACTCATAAAATCGCAACTTACCACGTAATTTCTAGTATATGTCTATGATTTTCAATTCTAACCACTTCAACACAATAATATATATACCAAATAGTGTTGTGTGCCCAGTTTAGTGCAAAACAAACCAAGTTTGAGCTACATTATGTGCGAAAGTGCCAAAAAAGCAAAAAAACACATCAAATCGCAACTTAGCACGTAATTTCTAGCATATGACAATGATTTACAATTCTAACCACTTCAACACAATAATCAATATCCAATAGTGTTGTGTGCCAAGATTCGTGCAGAACAAACCAAGTTTGAGCTACTTTATGCGTGGAAGTGCAAAAATAGTTTAAAAACGCATAAAATCGAAACTTAACACGTATTTCTATCATATGATAATGATTTTCAATTGTAACCACGTCAACACAATAATATATACCAAATAGTGTTGTGTGGAAAGATTCGTGCAAAATAAACCAAATTTGAGCTACTTTATGCGTGAAAGTGCCAAAAAAGCATAAAACGCAAAAATTCGCAACTTAACACGTAATTTCTAGCATATGACTATGATTTTCAATTCTAACCACTTCAACACAATAATATATACCAAATAGTGTTGTGTGCCATGTTTCGCGCAAAACAAACCAAGTTTGAGCTACTTTATTCGCGAAAGAGTCAAAAAAGCTTAAAAACTCATAAAATCGCAACTTACCACGTAATTTCTAGTATATGTCTATGATTTTCAATTCTAACCACTTCAACACAATAATATATACCAAATAGTGTTGTGTGCCCAGTTTAGTGCAAAACAAACCAAGTTTGAGCTACATTATGTGCGAAAGTGCCAAAAAAGCAAAAAAACACATCAAATCGCAACTTAGCACGTAATTTCTAGCATATGACAATGATTTACAATTCTAACCACTTCAACACAATAATCAATATCCAATAGTGTTGTGTGCCAAGATTCGTGCAGAACAAACCAAGTTTGAGCTACTTTATGCGTGGAAGTGCAAAAATAGTTTAAAAACGCATAAAATCGAAACATAACACGTATTTCTATCATATGATAATGATTTTCAATTGTAACCACGTCATCACAATAATATATACCAAATAGTGTTGTGTGGCAAGATTCGTGCAAAATAAACCAAATTTGAGCTACTTTATGCGTGAAAGTGCCAAAAAAGCATAAAACGCAAAAATTCGCAACTTAACACGTAATTTCTAGCATATGACTATGATTTTCAATTCTAACCACTTCAACACAATAATATATACCAAATAGTGTTGTGTGCCATGTTTCGCGCAAAACAAACCAAGTTTGAGCTACTTTATTCGCGAAAGAGTCAAAAAAGCTTAAAAACTCATAAAATCGCAACTTACCACGTAATTTCTAGTATATGTCTATGATTTTCAATTCTAACCACTTCAACACAATAATATATACCAAATAGTGTTGTGTGCCCAGTTTAGTGCAAAACAAACCAAGTTTGAGCTACATTATGTGCGAAAGTGCCAAAAAAGCAAAAAAACACATCAAATCGCAACTTAGCACGTAATTTCTAGCATATGACAATGATTTACAATTCTAACCACTTCAACACAATAATCAATATCCAATAGTGTTGTGTGCCAAGATTCGTGCAGAACAAACCAAGTTGAGCTACTTTATGCGTGGAAGTGCAAAAATAGTTTTAAAACGCATAAAATCGAAACATAACACGTATTTCTATCATATGATAATGATTTTCAATTGTAACCACGTCATCACAATAATATATACCAAATAGTGTTGTGTGGCAAGATTCGTGCAAAATAAACCAAATTTGAGCTACTTTATGCGTGAAAGTGCCAAAAAAGCATAAAACGCAAAAATTCGCACTTAACACGTAATTTCTAGCATATGACTATGATTTTCAATTCTAACCACTTCAACACAATAATATATACCAAATAGTGTTGTGTGCCATGTTTCGCGCAAAACAAACCAAGTTTGAGCTACTTTATTCGCGAAAGAGTCAAAAAGCTTAAAAACTCATAAAATCGCAACTTACCACGTAATTTCTAGTATATGTCTATGATTTTCAATTCTAACCACTTCAACAGCAATAATATATACCAAATAGTGTTGTGTGCCCAGTTTAGTGCAAAACAAACCAAGTTTGAGCTACATTATGTGCGAAAGTGCCAAAAAAGCAAAAAAACACATCAAATCGCAACTTAGCACGTAATTTCTAGCATATGACAATGATTTACAATTCTAACCACTTCAACACAATAATCAATATCCAATAGTGTTGTGTGCCAAGATTCGTGCAGAACAAACCAAGTTTGAGCTACTTATGCGTGGAAGTGCAAAAATAGTTTAAAAACGCATAAAATCGAAACTTAACACGTATTTCTATCATATGATAATGATTTTCAATTGTAACCACGTCAACACAATAATATATACCAAATAGTGTTGTGTGGAAAGATTCGTGCAAAATAAACCAAATTTGAGCTACTTTATGCGTGAAAGTGCCAAAAAAGCATAAAACGCAAAAATTCGCAACTTAACACGTAATTTCTAGCATATGACTATGATTTTCAATTGTAACCACTTCAACACAATAATATATACCAAATAGTGTTGTGTGCCATGTTTCGCGCAAAACAAACCAAGTTTGAGCTACTTTATTCGCGAAAGAGTCAAAAAAGCTTAAAAACTCATAAAATCGCAACTTACCACGTAATTTCTAGTATATGTCTATGATTTTCAATTCTAACCACTTCAACACAATAATATATACCAAATAGTGTTGTGTGCCCAGTTTAGTGCAAACAAACCAAGTTTGAGCTACATTATGTGCGAAAGTGCCAAAAAAGCAAAAAAACACATCAAATCGCAACTTAGCACGTAATTTCTAGCATATGACAATGATTTACAATTCTAACCACTTCAACACAATAATCAATATCCAATAGTGTTGTGTGCCAAGATTCGTGCAGAACAAACCAAGTTTGAGCTACTTTATGCGTGGAAGTGCAAAAATAGTTTAAAAACGCATAAAATCGAAACTTAACACGTATTTCTATCATATGATAATGATTTTCAATTGTAACCACGTCAACACAATAATATATACAAAATAGTGTTGTGTGGAAAGATTCGTGCAAAATAAACCAAATTTGAGCTACTTTATGCGTGAAAGTGCCAAAAAAGCATAAAACGCAAAAATTCGCAACTTAACACGTAATTTCTAGCATATGACTATGATTTTCAATTCTAACCACTTCAACACAATAATATATACCAAATAGTGTTGTGTGCCATGTTTCGCGCAAAACAAACCAAGTTTG
>NC_080047.1:26633463-26703032 GCF_026212465.1 Amaranthus tricolor
ACTATTTGGTATATATTATTGTATTGAATTGGTTAGAATTTAAATTTATAGTCATATATGCTAGAAATACGTGCTAAGTTGCGATTTTAAGGGTTTTAAATCTTTTTTGGCACTTTCGCGCATAAAGTAGCTCAAACTTAGTTTGTTTTCTAGAAAAACTTGTTACACAACCCTATTTGGTATATATTATTGTGTTGAAGTGTTTAGAATTGAAAGTGATAGTCATATGCTTGAAATTACGTGCTATGTTGCGATTTTAAGGGTTTTTTAAGCTTTTTTGGCACTTTTCTGCATAAAGTAGTCAAACTTGGTTTGTTTTGCACGAAACTAGGCACATAACCCTATTTGGTATATATTATTTTGTTGAAGTGGATAGAATTGAAAATCATAGTCATATGCATAAAATTACGTGCTAAGTTTCGATTTTAAGGGTTTTTTAATCTTTCTTGACACTTTCGCGCATAATGTAGCTCAAACTAGGTTTGTTTGGCACGAAACTTGGCGCACAACCTTATTTGGTATATATTATTGTGTTGAAGTGTTTAGAATTGAAAATCATAGTCATATACTTGAAATTACGTGCTAAGTTGCGATTTTAAGGGTTTTTTAAGCTTTTTTTGGCACTATTGCGCATAAAGTAGCTAAAACTTAGTTTGTTTTGCACGCAACTTGGCACACAACACTATTTGGTATATATTATTGTGTTGAAGTGGTTAGAATTTAAATTCATAGTATATATTCTAGAAATTACGAGCTAACTTGCGATTTTAAGGGTTTTTAATCTTTTTTGGCACTTTCGCGCATAAAGTAGCTCAAACTTGGTTTGTTTTCTACGAAACTTGGTACACAACCCTATTTGGTATATATTATTGTGTTGAAGTGTTTAGAATTTAAAGTCATAGTCATACGCTTGAAATTACGTACTAAGTTGCGATTTTAAGGGTTTTTTAAGCTTTTTTGGCACTTTTTGTGCATAAAGTAACTCAAACTTGGTTTGTTTTGCACGAAACTTGGCACATAACCCTATTTGGTATATATTATTGTGTTGAAGTGGTTATAATTGAAAATCATAGTCATATGCATAAAATTACGTGCTATGTTTTGATTTTAAGGGTTTTTTAATCTTTTTTAACACTTTCGCGCATAAAGTAGCTAGAACTAGGTTTGTTTAGCTCGAAACTTGGGACACAACCTGATTTGGTATATATTATTGTGTTGAAGTGTTTTAGAATTGAAAATCATAGTCATATACTTGAAATTACGTGCTAAGTTGCAATTTTAAGGTTTTAAGCTTTTTGGCACTTTCGCGCATAAAGTAGCTCAAACTTGGTTTGTTTTCTAGAAAACTTGTTACACAACCCTCTTTGGTATATATTATTGTGTTGAAGTGTTTAGAATTGAAAGTGATAGTCGTATATTGAAATTACGTGCTATGTTGCGATTTTAAGGGTTTTTTAAGCTTTTTTGGCACTTTTCCGCATAAAGTAGCTCAAACTTGGTTTTGTTTTGCACGAAACTAGGCACATAACCCTATTTGGTATATATTATTTTGTTGAAGTGGTTAGAATTGAAAATCATAGTCATATGCATAAAATTACGTGCTAAGTTTCGATTTTAAGGGTTTTTAATCTTTCTTGACACTTTCGCGCATAATGTAGCTCAAACTAGGTTTGTTTGGCACGAAACTTGGCACACAACCTTATTTGGTATATATTATTGTGTTGAAGTGTTTAGAATTGAAAATCATAGTCATATACTTGAAATTACGTGCTAAGTTGCGATTTTAAGGGTTTTAAAGCTTTTTTGGCACTATTGCGCATAAAGTAGATAAAACTTAGTTTGTTTTGCACGCAACTTGGCACACAACACTATTTAGTATATATATTATTGTGTTGAAGTGGTTAGAATTTAAATTCATAGTATATATTCTAGAAATTACGTGCTAAGTTGCGATTTTAAGGGTTTTTAATCTTTTTTGGCAGTTTCGCGCATAAAGTAGCTCAAACTTGGTTTGTTTTCTACGAAACTTGGTACACAACCCTATTTGGTATATATTATTGTGTTGAAGTGTTTAGAATTTAAAGTCATAGTCATACGCTTGAAATTACGTACTAAGTTGCGATTTTAAGGGTTTTTAAGCTTTTTTGGCACTTTTGTGCATAAAGTAGCTCAAACTTGGTTTGTTTTGCACGATACTTGGCACATAACCCTATTTGGATATATATTATTGTGTTGAAGTGGTTATAATTGAAAATTGTAGTCATATGCATAAAATTACGTGCTATGTTTCGATTTTAAGGGTTTTTAATCTTTTTTGACACTTTCGCGCATAAAGTAGCTAGAACTAGGTTTGTTTAGCACGAAACTTGGGACACAACCTGATCAGGTATATATTATTGTGTTGAAGTGTTTAGAATTGAAAATCATAGTCATATACTTGAAATTACGTGCTAAGTTGCAATTTTAAGGTTTTAAGCTTTTTTGGCACTTTTGCGCATAAAGTAGCGAAAACTTGATTTCTTTTGCACGAAACTTGGCACACAACACTATTTGGTACATATATTATTGTATTGAAGTAAGTAGAATCGATATTCATAATCATATGCTTGGAATTACGTGCTAAGTTGCGATTTTAAGGGGTTCTATGCTTTTTGGCACTTTAGCGCGTAAAGTAGCTCGAACCTTGTTTCTTTTGCACGAAACATGGCACACAACACTATTCGGTATATATTATTTTGTTGAAGTGTTTTACAATTGAAAGTCATAGTCATATGCTTAAAATTACGTGATAAGTTGCGATTTTAAGGGTTTTTATGTTTTTATGGGACTTTTGCGCATAAAGTAGCTCAAACTTGGTTTGTTTTGCACGAAAGTTGGCACACAACACTATTTGGTATATATTATTGTTTTGAAGTGGTTAGAATGGAAAATCATAGTCATATGCGTAAAATTACTTTCTAAGTTTCGATTTTAAGGGTTTTTAATCTTTTTTTGACACTTTCGCGCATAATGTAGCTCAAACTAGGTTTGTTTGGCACGAAACTTGGCACACAACCTTATTTGGTATATATTATTGTATTGAAGTGTTTAGAATTGAAAATCATAGTCATATACTTGAAATTACATTCTAACGTGCGATTTTAAGGGTTTTTAAGCCTTTTTTGGCTCTTTAGCGCATAAATTAGCTCAAACTTTGTTTGTTTTGCACGAAACTTTGCACATAACCCTATTTGGTATATATTATTGTGTTGAAGTGGTTATAATTGAAAATCATAGTCATATGCATAAAATTACGTGCTATGTTGTGATTTTAAGGGTTTTTTAAGCTTTTTTGGCACTTTTTGCGCATATAGTAGCTCAAACTTGGTTTGTTTTCCCAAGAAACTCTGCACACAACACTCTTTGGTATATATTATTGTGTTGAAGTGGTTAGAATTTAAAATCATAGTCATATATATATAATTACGTGCTAAGTTTCGATTTTAAGGGTTTTTTAATCTTTTTCGATACTTACGCGCATAAACTAGCTTAAACTAGGTTTGTTAAGCACGAAAGTTGGCACACAACCTTATTTAGTATATATTATTGTGTTGAAGTGTTTAGAATTTAAAATCATAGTCATATGCTTGAAAATTACGTGTTAGGTTGCGATTTTAAGGGTTTTTAAGCGTTTTTGGCACTTTTGCGCTTAAAATAGCTCAAACTTGGTTTGTTTTGCTCGAAACTTGGCACACAACAATAATTTGTATATATTATTGTTTTGAAGTGGTAATATCATAATTATACGCTTGAAATTACGTGCTATGTTGCGATTTTTAGAGGTTTTATGCTTTTTTGGCACTTTCGCACATAAAGAAGCTCTGACTTGGTGTATTTGCACAAAACTTGGTAGACAACACTATTTGGTATATATTATTGTGTTGAATTGGTTTAGAATTTAAATTGATAGTCATATATGCTAGAAATTACGTGCTAAGTTGCGATTTTAAGAGTTTTAAATCTTTTTTGGCACTTTCGCGCACAAAGTAGCTCAAACTTGGTTTGTTTTCTAGAAAACTTGTTACACAACCCTCTTTGGTATATATTATTGTGTTGAAGTGTTTAGAATTGAAAGTGATAGTCATATATTGAAATTACGTGCTATGTTGCGATTTTAAGGGTTTTTAAGCTTTTTTGGCACTTTTCCGCATAAAGTAGCTCAAACTTGGTTTGTTTTGCACGAAACTAGGCACATAACCCTATTTGGTATATATTATTTTGTTGAAGTGGTTAGAATTGAAAATCATAGTCATATGCATAAAATTACGTGCTAAGTTTCGATTTTAAGGGGTTTTAAAGCTTTTTTGGCACTATTGCGCATAAAGTAGCTAAAACTTAGTTTGTTTTGCATGCAACTTGGCACACAACACTATTTGGTATATATTATTGTGTTGAAGTGGTTAGAATTTAAATTCATAGTATATATTCTAGAAATTACGAGCTAACTTGCGATTTTAAGGGTTTTTAATCTTTTTTGGCACTTTCGCGCATAAAGTAGCTCAAACTTGGTTTGTTTTCTACGAAACTTGGTACACAACCCTATTTGGTATATATTATTGTGGTTGAAGTGTTTAGAATTTAAAGTCATAGTCATACGCTTGAAATTACGTACTAAGTTGCGATTTTTAAGGGTTTTTAAGCTTTTTTGGCACTTTTGTGCATAAAGTAGCTCAAAATTGGTTTGTTTTGCACGAAACTTGGCACATAACCCTATTTGGTATATATTATTGTGTTGAAGTGGTTATAATTGAAAATTATAGTCATATGCATAAAATTACGTGCTATGTTTTGATTTTAAGGGTTTTTAATCTTTTTTGACACTTTCGCGCATAAAGTAGCTAGAACTAGGTTTGTTTAGCACGAAACTTGGGACACAACCTGATCAGGTATATATATTGTGTTGAAGTGTTTAGAATTGAAAATCATAGTCATATACTTGAAATTACGTGCTAAGTTGCAATTTTAAGGTTTTAAGCTTTTTTGGCACTTTTGCGCATAAAGTAGCGCAAACTTGATTTCTTTTGCACGAAACTTGGCACACAACACTATTTTGGTACATATATTATTGTATTGAAGTAAGTAGAATCGATATTCATAATCATATGCTTGGAATTACGTGCTAAGTTGCGATTTTAAGGGGTTCTAAGCTTTTTGGCACTTTAGCGCGTAAAGTAGCTCGAACCTTGTTTCTTTTGCACGAAACATGGCACACAACACTATTCGGTATATATTATTTTGTTGAAGGTGTTTACAATTGAAAGTCATAGTCATATGCTTGAAATTACGTGATAAGTTGCGATTTTAAGGGTTTTTATGTTTTTATGGGACTTTTGCGCATAAAGTAGCTCAAACTTGGTTTGTTTTGCACGAAAGTTGGCACACAACACTATTTGGTATATATTATTGTTTTGAAGTGGTTAGAATGGAAAATCATAGTCATATGCGTAAAATTACTTTCTAAGTTTCGATTTTAAGGGTTTTTAATCTTTTTTGACACTTTCGCGCATAATGTAGCTCAAACTAGGTTTGTTTGGCACGAAACTTGGCACACAACCTTATTTGGTATATATTATTGTATTGAAGTGTTTAGAATTGAAAATCATAGTCATATACTTGAAATTACATGCTAACGTGCGATTTTAAGGGTTTTTAAGCTTTTTTGGCTCTTTAGCGCATAAATTAGCTCAAACTTTGTTTGTTTTGCACGAAACTTTGCACATAACCCTATTTGGTATATATTATTGTGTTGAAGTGGTTATAATTGAAAATCATAGTCATATGCATAAAATTACGTGCTATGTTGTGATTTTAAGGGTTTTTAAGCTTTTTTGGCACTTTTGCGCATATAGTAGCTCAAACTTGGTTTGTTTTCCAAGAAACTCTGCACACAACACTATTTGGTATATATTATTGTGTTGAAGTGGTTAGAATTTAAAATCATAGTCATATATATATAATTACGTGCTAAGTTTCGATTTTAAGGGTTTTTAATCTTTTTCGATACTTACGCGCATAAACTAGCTTAAACTAGGTTTGTTAAGCACGAAAGTTGGCACACAACCTTATTTAGTATATATTATTGTGTTGAAGTGTTTTAGATTTAAAATCATAGTCATATGCTTGAAAATTACGTGTTAGGTTGCGATTTTAAGGGTTTTTAAGCGTTTTTGGCACTTTTGCGCTTAAAATAGCTCAAACTTGGTTTGTTTTGCTCGAAACTTGGCACACAACAATAATTTGTATATATTATTGTTTTGAAGTGGTAATATCATAATTATACGCTTGAAATTACGTGCTATGTTGCGATTTTTTAGAGGTTTTATGCTTTTTTTGGCACTTTCGCACATAAAGAAGCTCTGACTTGGTGTATTTTGCACAAAACTTGGTAGACAACACTATTTGGTATATATTATTGTGTTGAATTGGTTAGAATTTAAATTGATAGTCATATATGCTAGAAATTACGTGCTAAGTTGCGATTTTAAGAGTTTTAAATCTTTTTTTCCACTTTCGCGCATAAAGTAGCTCAAACTTGGTTTGTTTTCTAGAAAACTTGTTACACAACCCTCTTTGGTATATATTATTGTGTTGAAGTGTTTAGAATTGAAAGTGATAGTCATATATTGAAATTACGCGCATAAACTAGCTTAAACTAGGTTTGTTAAGCACGAAAGTTGGCACACAACCTTATTTAGTATATATTATTGTGTTGAAGTGTTTAGAATTTAAAATCATAGTCATATGCTTGAAAATTACGTGTTAAGTTGCGATTTTAAGGGTTTTTTAAGCGTTTTTGGCACTTTTGCGCTTAAAATAGCTCAAACTTGGTTTGTTTTGTTCGAAACTTGGCACAAAACATTAATTTGTATATATTATTGTGTTGAAGTGGGTTAGAATTTAAAATCATCATAATATGCTTGGAATTACGTGCAAAATTGCGATTTTAAGAGGTTTTAAGCTTTTTTGGCACTTTCGCGCACAAAGTAGCTCAAACTAGGTTTATTTAGCACGAAACTTGGCACACAACCCTATTTGGTATATATTATTGTATTAAAGTGGTTAGAATTGAAATCATAGTAATATGCATAAAATTACGTGCTATGTTTTGATTTTAATGGTATTTAATCTTTTTTGACACTTTCGCGCATAAAGTAGTTCAAACTAGGTTTGTTTAGCACGAAACTTGGGACACAACCTTATTTGGTATATATTATTGTGTTGAAGTGTTTAGAATTGAAAATCATAGTCATATACTTGAACTTACGTGCTAAGTTACGATATTAAGGGTTTTTAAGCTTTTTTGGCACTTTTGCGCATAAAAGTAGCTCAAACTTGGTTTGTTTTGCACGAAACTTGGCACACAACACTATTTGGTACATATATTATTGTATTGAAGTAAGTAGAATTGATATTCATAATCATATGCTTGGAATTACGTGCTAAGTTGCGATTTTAAGGGGTTTTAAGCTTTTTGGCACTTTAGCACATAAAGTAGCTCGAACCTTGTTTCTTTTGCACGAAACATGGCACACAACACTATTCGGTATATATTATTTTGTTGAAGTGTTTACGATTGAAAGTCATAGTCATATGCTTGAAATTACGTGATAAGTTGCGATTTTAAGGGTTTTTATGTTTTTATGGGACTTTTGCGCATATAGTAGCTCAAACTTGGTTTGTTTTGCACGAAAGTTGGCACACAACACTATTTGGTATATATTATTGTTTTGAAGTGGTTAGAATGGAAAATCATAGTCATATGCGTAAAATTACTTTCTAAGTTTCGATTTTAAGGGTTTTTAATCTTTTTTGACACTTTCGCGAATAAAGTAGGTCAAACTAGGTTTGTTTAGCACGAAACTTGGCACACAACCTTATTTGGTATATATTATTGTGTTGAAGTGTTTAGAATTGAAAATCATAGTCATATACTTGAAATTACATGCTAACGTGCGATTTTAAGGGTTTTTAAGCTTTTTTGGCTCTTTAGCGCATAAAGTAGCTCAAACTTGGTTTGTTTTGCAAGAAACTCTGCACACAACACTATTTGGTATTATATTATTGTGTTGAAGTGGTTATAATTCAAAATCATAGTCATATATATATAATTACGTGCTAAGTTTGGATTTTTAGGGTTTTTAATCTTTTTCGATACTTACGCGCATAAACTAGCTTAAACTAGGTTTGTTAAGCACGAAAGTTGGCACACAACCTTATTTAGTATATATTATTGTGTTGAAGTGTTTAGAATTTAAAATCATAGTCATATGCTTGAAAATTACGTGTTAAGTTGCGATTTTAAGGGTTTTTAAGCGTTTTTGGCACTTTTGCGCTTAAAATAGCTCAAACTTGGTTTGTTTTGCTCGAAACTTGGCACACAACAATTTATATTATTGTTTTGAAGTGGTAATATCATAATTATACGCTTGAAATTACGTGCTAAGTTGCGATTTTTAGAGGTTTTATGCTTTTTTGGCACTTTCGCACATAAAGAAGCCCTGACTTGGTGTATTTTGCACAAAACTTGGTAGACAACACTATTTGGTATATATTATTGTGTTGAATTGGTTAGAATTTAAATTCATAGTCATATATTGTAGAAATTACGTGCTAAGTTGCGATTTTAAGGGTTTTTAATCTTTTTTGGCACTTTCGCGCATAAAGTAGCTCAAACTTGGTTTGTTTTCTAGAAAAATTGTTACACAACCCTATTTGGTATATATTATTTTGTTGAAGTGGTTAGAATTAAAAATCATAGTCATATGCATAAAATTACGTGCTAAGTTTCGATTTTAAGGGTTTTTTAATCTTTCTTGACACTTTCGCGCATAATGTAGCTCAAACTTGGTTTGTTTTGCACGAAACTTGGCACGTAACCTTATTTGATATATATTATTGTGTTGAAGTGTTTAGAATTGAAAGTGATAGTCATATGCTTGAAATTACGTGCTATGTTGCGATTTTAAGGGTTTTTAATCTTTTTTGGCACTTTCGCGCATAAAGTTGCTCAAACTTGGTTTGTTTTCTAGAAAAATTGTTACACAACCCTATTTGGTATATATTATTTTGTTGAAGTGGTTAGAATTAAAAATCATAGTCATATGCATAAAAATTACGTGCTAAGTTTCGATTTTAAGGGTTTTTAATCTTTCTTGACACTTTCGCGCATAATGTAGCTCAAACTAGGTTTGTTTGGCACGAAACTTGGCACACAACCTTATTTGGTATATATTATTGTGTTGAAGTGTTTTGAATTGAAAATCATAGTCATATACTTGAAATTACGTGCTAAGTTGCGATTTTAAGGGTTTTTAAGCTTTTTTTGGCACTTTTGCGCATAAAGTAGCTAAAACTTAGTTTGTTTTGCACGCAACTTGGCACACAACCCTATTTGGTATATATTATTTTGTTGAAGTGGTTAGAATTAAAAATCATAGTCATATGCATAAAATTACGTGCTAAGTTTCGATTTTAAGGGTTTTTAATCTTTCTTGACACTTTCGCGCATAATGTAGCTCAAACTAGGTTTGTTTGGCACGAAACTTGGCACACAACCTTATTTGGTATATATTACTGTGTTGAAGTGTTTTGAATTGAAAATCATAGTCATATACTTGAAATTACGTGCTAAGTTGCGATTTAAGGGTTTTTTAAGCTTTTTTGGCACTTTTGCGCATAAAGTAGCTAAAACTTAGTTTGTTTTGCACGCAACTTGGCACACAACACTATTTGGTATATATTATTGTGTTGAAGTGGTTAGAATTTAAATTCATAGTATATATTCTAGAAATTACGTGCTAACTTGCGATTTTAAGGGTTTTTAATCTTTTTTGGCACTTTCGCGCAACTTGGTTTGTTTTCTACGAAACTTGGTACACAACCCTATTTGGTATATATTATTGTGTTGAAGTGTTTAGAATTTAAAGTCATAGTCATATGCTTGAAATTACGTGCTAAGTTGCGATTTTAAGGGTTTTTAAGCTTTTTTTTGGCACTTTTGTGCATAAAGTAGCTCAAACTTGGTTTGTTTTGCACGAAACTTGGCACATAACCTTATTTGATATATATTATTGTGTTGAAGTGGTTAGAATTGAAAATCATAGTCATATGCATAAAATTACGTGCTAAGTTTTGATTTTAAGGGTTTTTAATCTTTTTTGACACTTTCGCGCATAAAGTAGCTAGAACTAGGTTTGTTTAGCACGAAACTTGGGACACAACCTTATTTGGTATATATTATTGTGTTGAAGTTTTTAGAATTGAAAATCATAGTCATATAATTGAAATTACGTGCTAAGTTGCAATTTTAAGGGTTTTTAAGCTTTTTGGGCACTTTTGCGCATAAAGTAGCTCAAACTTGATTTGTTTTGCACGAAACATGGCACACAACACTATTTAGTATATATTATTGTGTTGAAGTTGGTTAGAATTTAAAATCATCATAATATGCTTGGAATTACGTGCAAAATTGCGATTTTAAGAGGTTTTTAAGCTTTTTTGGCACTTTCGCGCACAAAGTAACCTCAAAACTAGGTTTGTTTAGCACGAAACTTGGCACACAACCCTATTTGGTATATATTATTGTGTTGAAGTGTTTAGAATTGAAAATCATAGTCATATACTTGAAATTACGTGCTATGTTTTGATTTTAAGGGTTTTTTAAGCTTTTTTGGCACTTTTGCGCATTAAAGTAGCTCAAACTTGGTTTGTTTTGCACGAAACTTGGCACACAACCTTATTTGGTATATATTATTGTGTTGACGTGTTTAGAATTGAAAATCATAGTCATATACTTGAAATTACATGCTAACGTGCGATTTTAAGGGTTTTTAAGCATTTTTGGCTCTTTAGCGCATAAAGTAGCTCAAACTTTGTTTGTTTTGCACGAAACTTTGCACATAACCCTATTTGGTATATATTATTGTGTTGAAGTGGTTATAATTGAAAATCATAGTCATATGCATAAAATTACGTGCTATGTTGTGATTTTAAGGGCTTTTAAGCTTTTTTGGCACTTTTGCGCATATAGTAGCTCAAACTTGGTTTGTTTTGCAAGAAACTCTGCAACAAACACTATTTGGTATATATTATTGTGTTGAAGTGGTTAGAATTTAAAATCATAGTCATATATATATAATTACGTGCTATGTTGCGATTTTTAGAGGTTTTATGCTTTTTTGGCACTTTCGCACATAAAGAAGCTCTGACTTGGTGTATTTTGCACAAAACTTGGTAGACAACACTATTTGGTATATATTATTGTGTTGAATTGGTTAGAATTTAAATTGATAGTCATATATGCTAGAAATTACGTGCTAAGTTGCGATTTTAAGAGTTTTAAATCTTTTTTGGCACTTTCGCGCATAAAGTAGTTCAAACTAGGTTTGTTTAGCACGAAACTTGGGACACAACCTTATTTGGTATATATTATTGTGTTGAAGTGTTTAGAATTGAAAATCATAGTCATATACTTGAAATTACGTGCTAAGTTACGATATTAAGGGTTTTTAAGCTTTTTTTGCACTTTTGCGCATAAAGTAGCTCAAACTTGGTTTGTTTTGCACGAAACTTGGCACACAACACTATTTGGTACATATATTATTGTATTGAAGTAGTTAGAATTGATATTCATAATCATATGCTTGGAATTACGTGCTAAGTTGCGATTTTAAGGGGGTTTTAAGCTTTTTGGCACTTTAGCGCATAAAGTAGCTCGAACCTTGTTTCTTTTGCACGAAACATGGCACACAACACTATTCGGTATATATTATTTTGTTGAAGTGTTTACGATTGAAAGTCATAGTCATATGCTTGAAATTACGTGATAAGTTGCGATTTTAAGGGTTTTTTATGTTTTTATGGGACTTTTGCGCATATAGTAGCTCAAACTTGGTTTGTTTTGCACGAAAGTTGGCACACAACACTATTTGGTATATATTATTGTTTTGAAGTGGTTAGAATGGAAAATCATATTCATATGCGTAAAATTACTTTCTAAGTTTCGATTTTAAGGGTTTTTAATCTTTTTTGACACTTTCGCGAATAAAGTAGGTCAAACTAGGTTTGTTTAGCACGAAACTTGGCACACAACCTTATTTGGTATATATTATTGTGTTGAAGTGTTTAGAATTGAAAATCATAGTCATATACTTGAAATTACGTGCTAAGTTGCGATTTTAAGGGTTTTTAAGCTTTTTTGGCACTTTTGCGCATAAAGTAGCTAAAACTTAGTTTGTTTTGCACGCAACTTGGCACACCACACTATTTGGTATATATTATTGTGTTTGAAGTGGTTAGAATTTAAATTCATAGTATATATTCTAGAAATTACGTGCTAACTTGCGATTTTAAGGGTTTTTAATCTTTTTTGGCACTTTCGCGCAACTTGGTTTGTTTTCTACGAAACTTGGTACACAACCCTATTTGGTATATATTATTGTGTTGAAGTGTTTAGAATTTAAAGTCATAGTCATATGCTTGAAATTACGTGCTAAGTTGCGATTTTAAGGGGTTTTTTAAGCTTTTTTGGCACTTTTTGTGCATAAGTAGCTCAAACTTGGTTTGTTTTGCACGAAACTTGGCACATAACCTTATTTGATATATATTATTGTGTTGAAGTGGTTTAGAATTGAAAATCATAGTCATATGCATAAAATTACGTGCTAAGTTTTGATTTTAAGGGTTTTTAATCTTTTTTGACACTTTCGCGCATAAAGTAGCTAGAACTAGGTTTGTTTAGCACGAAACTTGGGACACAACCTTATTTGGTAATATTATTGTGTTGAAGTTTTTAGAATTGAAAATCATAGTCATATAATTGAAATTACGTGCTAAGTTGCAATTTTAAGGGTTTTTAAGCTTTTTGCACTTTTGCGCATAAAGTAGCTCAAACTTGATTTGTTTTGCACGAAACATGGCACACAACACTATTTAGTATATATTATTGTGTTGAAGTGGTTAGAATTTAAAATCATCCATAATATGCTTGGAATTACGTGCAAAATTGCGATTTTAAGAGGTTTTAAGCTTTTTTGGCACTTTCGCGCACAAAGTACCTCAAACTAGGTTGTTTAGCACGAACTTGGCACACAACCCTATTTGGTATATATTATTGTGTTGAAGTGTTTAGAATTGAAAATCATAGTCATATACTTGAAATTACGTGCTATGTTTTGATTTTAAGGGTTTTTTATGCTTTTTTTGGCACTTTTGCGCATAAAGTAGCTCAAACTTGGTTTGTTTTGCACGAAACTTGGCACACAACCTTATTTGGTATATATTATTGTGTTGACGTGTTTAGAATTGAAAATCATAGTCATATACTTGAAATTACATGCTAACGTGCGATTTTAAGGGTTTTTAAGCATTTTTGGCTCTTTAGCGCATAAAGTAGCTCAAACTTTGTTTGTTTTGCACGAAACTTTGCACATAACCCTATTTGGTATATATTATTGTGTTGAAGTGGTTATAATTGAAAATCATAGTCATATGCATAAAATTACGTGCTATGTTGTGATTTTAAGGGCTTTTAAGCTTTTTTGGCACTTTTGCCCATATAGTAGCTCAAACTTGGTTTGTTTTGCAAGAAACTCTGCACACAACACTATTTGGTATATATTATTGTGTTGAAGTGGTTAGAATTTAAAATCATAGTCATATATATATAATTACGTGCTATGTTGCGATTTTTAGAGGTTTTATGCTTTTTTGGCACTTTCGCACATAAAGAAGCTCTGACTTGGTGTATTTTGCACAAAACTTGGTAGACAACACTATTTGGTATATATTATTGTGTTGAATTGGTTAGAATTTAAATTGATAGTCATATATGCTAGAAATTACGTGCTAAGTTGCGATTTTAAGAGTTTTAAATCTTTTTTGGCACTTTCGCGCATAAAGTAGTTCAAACTAGGTTTGTTTAGCACGAAACTTGGGACACAACCTTATTTGGTATATATTATTGTGTTGAAGTGTTTAGAATTGAAAATCATAGTCATATACTTGAAATTACGTGCTAAGTTACGATATTAAGGGTTTTTAAGCTTTTTTTGCACTTTTGCGCATAAAGTAGCTCAAACTTGGTTTGTTTTGCACGAAACTTGGCACACAACACTATTTGGTACATATATTATTGTATTGAAGTAGTTAGAATTGATATTCATAATCATATGCTTGGAATTACGTGCTAAGTTGCGATTTTAAGGGGTTTTAAGCTTTTTGGCACTTTAGCGCATAAAGTAGCTCGAACCTTGTTTCTTTTGCACGAAACATGGCACACAACACTATTCGGTATATATTATTTTGTTGAAGTGTTTACGATTGAAAGTCATAGTCATATGCTTGAAATTACGTGATAAGTTGCGATTTTAAGGGTTTTTATGTTTTTATGGGACTTTTGCGCATATAGTAGCTCAAACTTGGTTTGTTTTGCACGAAAGTTGGCACACAACACTATTTGGTATATATTATTGTTTTGAAGTGGTTAGAATGGAAAATCATAGTCATATGCGTAAAATTACTTTCTAAGTTTCGATTTTAAGGGTTTTTAATCTTTTTTGACACTTTCGCGAATAAAGTAGGTCAAACTAGGTTTGTTTAGCACGAAACTTGGCACACAACCTTATTTGGTATATATTATTGTGTTGAAGTGTTTAGAATTGAAAATCATAGTCATATACTTGAAATTACGTGCTAAGTTGCGATTTTAAGGGTTTTTAAGCTTTTTTGGCACTTTTGCGCATAAAGTAGCTAAAACTTAGTTTGTTTTGCACGCAACTTGGCACACAACACTATTTGGTATATATTATTGTGTTGAAGTGGTTAGAATTTAAATTCATAGTATATATTCTAGAAATTACGTGCTAACTTGCGATTTTAAGGGTTTTTAATCTTTTTTGGCACTTTCGCGCAACTTGGTTTGTTTTCTACGAAACTTGGTACACAACCCTATTTGGTATATATTATTGTGTTGAAGTGTTTAGAATTTAAAGTCATAGTCATATGCTTGAAATTACGTGCTAAGTTGCGATTTTAAGGGTTTTTAAGCTTTTTTGGCACTTTTGTGCATAAAGTAGCTCAAACTTGGTTTGTTTTGCACGAAACTTGGCACATAACCTTATTTGATATATATTATTGTATTGAAGTGGTTAAAATTGAAAATCATAGTCATATGCATAAAATTACGTGCTATGTTTTGATTTTAAGGGTTTTTAATCTTTTTTGACACTTTCGCGCATAAAGTAGCTAGAACTAGGTTTGTTTAGCACGAAACTTGGGACACAACCTTATTTGGTATATATTATTGTGTTGAAGTTTTTAGAATTGAAAATCATAGTCATATAATTGAAATTACGTGCTAAGTTGCAATTTTAAGGGTTTTTAAGCTTTTTGGCACTTTTGCGCATAAAGTAGCTCAAACTTGATTTGTTTTGCACGAAACATGGCACACAACACTATTTAGTATATATTATTGTGTTGAAGTGGTTAGAATTTAAAATCATCATAATATGCTTGGAATTACGTGCAAAATTGCGATTTTAAGAGGTTTTAAGCTTTTTTGGCACTTTCGCGCACAAAGTACCTCAAACTAGGTTTGTTTAGCACGAAACTTGGCACACAACCCTATTTGGTATATATTATTGTGTTGAAGTGTTTAGAATTGAAAATCATAGTCATATACTTGAAATTACGTGCTATGTTTTGATTTTAAGGGTTTTTAAGCTTTTTTGGCACTTTTGCGCATAAAGTAGCTCAAACTTGGTTTGTTTTGCACGAAACTTGGCACACAACCTTATTTGGTATATATTATTGTGTTGACGTGTTTAGAATTGAAAATCATAGTCATATACTTGAAATTACATGCTAACGTGCGATTTTAAGGGTTTTTAAGCATTTTTGGCTCTTTAGCGCATAAAGTAGCTCAAACTTTGTTTGTTTTGCACGAAACTTTGCACATAACCCTATTTGGTATATATTATTGTGTTGAAGTGGTTATAATTGAAAATCATAGTCATATGCATAAAATTACGTGCTATGTTGTGATTTTAAGGGCTTTTAAGCTTTTTTGGCACTTTTGCGCATATAGTAGCTCAAACTTGGTTTGTTTTGCAAGAAACTCTGCACACAACACTATTTGATATATATTATTGTGTTGAAGTGGTTAGAATTTAAAATCATAGTCATATATATATAATTACGTGCTATGTTGCGATTTTTAGAGGTTTTATGCTTTTTTGGCACTTTCGCACATAAAGAAGCTCTGACTTGGTGTATTTTGCACAAAACTTGGTAGACAACACTATTTGGTATATATTATTGTGTTGAATTGGTTAGAATTTAAATTGATAGTCATATATGCTAGAAATTACGTGCTAAGTTGCGATTTTAAGAGTTTGAAATCTTTTTTGGCACTTTCGCGCATAAAGTAGTTCAAACTAGGTTTGTTTAGCACGAAACTTGGGACACAACCTTATTTGGTATATATTATTGTGTTGAAGTGTTTAGAATTGAAAATCATAGTCATATACTTGAAATTACGTGCTAAGTTACGATATTAAGGGTTTTTAAGCTTTTTTTGCACTTTTGCGCATAAAGTAGCTCAAACTTGGTTTGTTTTGCACGAAACTTGGCACACAACACTATTTGGTACATATATTATTGTATTGAAGTAGTTAGAATTGATATTCATAATCATATGCTTGGAATTACGTGCTAAGTTGCGATTTTAAGGGGTTTTAAGCTTTTTGGCACTTTAGCGCATAAAGTAGCTCGAACCTTGTTTCTTTTGCACGAAACATGGCACACAACACTATTCGGTATATATTATTTTGTTGAAGTGTTTACGATTGAAAGTCATAGTCATATGCTTGAAATTACGTGATAAGTTGCGATTTTAAGGGTTTTTATGTTTTTATGGGACTTTTGCGCATATAGTAGCTCAAACTTGGTTTGTTTTGCACGAAAGTTGGCACACAACACTATTTGGTATATATTATTGTTTTGAAGTGGTTAGAATGGAAAATCATAGTCATATGCGTAAAATTACTTTCTAAGTTTCGATTTTAAGGGTTTTTAATCTTTTTTGACACTTTCGCGAATAAAGTAGGTCAAACTAGGTTTGTTTAGCACGAAACTTGGCACACAACCTTATTTGGTATATATTATTGTGTTGAAGTGTTTAGAATTGAAAATCATAGTCATATACTTGAAATTACATGCTAACGTGCGATTTTAAGGGTTTTTAAGCTTTTTTGGCTCTTTAGCGCATAAAGTAGCTCAAACTTGGTTTGTTTTGCAAGAAACTCTGCACACAACACTATTTGGTATATATTATTGTGTTGAAGTGGTTATAATTCAAAATCATAGTCATATATATATAATTACGTGCTAAGTTTCGATTTTAAGGGTTTTTAATCTTTTTCGATACTTACGCGCATAAACTAGCTTAAACTAGGTTTGTTAAGCACGAAAGTTGGCACACAACCTTATTTAGTATATATTATTGTGTTGAAGTGTATAGAATTTAAAATCATAGTCATATGCTTGAAAATTACAGGTTAAGTTGCGATTTTAAGGGTTTTTAAGCGTTTTTGGCACTTTTGCGCTTAAAATAGCTCAAACTTGGTTTGTTTTGCTCGAAACTTGGCACACAACAATTTATATTATTGTTTTGAAGTGGTAATATCATAATTATACGCTTGAAATTACGTGCTAAGTTGCGATTTTTAGAGGTTTTATGCTTTTTTGGCACTTTCGCACATAAAGAAGCTCTGACTTGGTGTATTTTGCACAAAACTTGGTAGACAACACTATTTGGTATATATTATTGTGTTGAATTGGTTAGAATTTAAATTCATAGTCATATATTGTAGAAATTACGTGCTAAGTTGCGATTTTAAGGGTTTTTAATCTTTTTTGGCACTTTCGCGCATAAAGTAGCTCAAACTTGGTTTGTTTTCTAGAAAAATTGTTAAACAACCCTATTTGGTATATATTATTGTGTTGAAGTGTTTAGAATTGAAAGTGATAGTCATATGCTTGAAATTACGTGCTATGTTGCGATTTTAAGGGTTTTTAATCTTTTTTGGCACTTTCGCGCATAAAGTAGCTCAAACTTGGTTTGTTTTCTAGAAAAATTGTTACACAACCCTATTTGGTATATATTATTTTGTTGAAGTGGTTAGAATTAAAAATCATAGTCATATGCATAAAATTACGTGCTAAGTTTCGATTTTAAGGGTTTTTAATCTTTCTTGACACTTTCGCGCATAATGTAGCTCAAACTAGGTTTGTTTGGCACGAAACTTGGCACACAACCTTATTTGGTATATATTATTGTGTTGAAGTGTTTAGAATTGAAAATCATAGTCATATACTTGAAATTACGTGCTAAGTTGCGATTTTAAGGGTTTTTAAGCTTTTTTTGCACTTTTGCGCATAAAGTGGCTAAAACTTAGTTTGTTTTGCACGCAACTTTGCACACAACACTATTTGGTATATATTATTGTGTTGAAGTGGTTAGAATTTAAATTCATAGTATATATTCTAGAAATTACGTGCTAACTTGCGATTTTAAGGGTTTTTAATCTTTTTTGGCACTTTCGCGCAACTTGGTTTGTTTTCTACGAAACTTGGTACACAACCCTATTTGGTATATATTATTGTGTTGAAGTGTTTAGAATTTAAAGTCATAGTCATATGCTTGAAATTACGTGCTAAGTTGCGATTTTAAGGGTTTTTAAGCTTTTTTGGCACTTTTGTGCATAAAGTAGCTCAAACTTGGTTTGTTTTGCACGAAACTTGGCACATAACCTTATTTGATATATATTATTGTGTTGAAGTGGTTAGAATTGAAAATCATAGTCATATGCATAAAATTACGTGCTAAGTTTTGATTTTAAGGGTTTTTAATCTTTTTTGACACTTTCGCGCATAAAGTAGCTAGAACTAGGTTTGTTTAGCACGAAACTTGGGACACAACCTTATTTGGTATATATTATTGTGTTGAAGTTCTTAGAATTGAAAATCATAGTCATATACTTGAAATTACGTGCTAAGTTGCAATTTTAAGGGTTTTTAAGCTTTTTGGCACTTTTGCGCATAAAGTAGCTCAAACTTGATTTATTTTGCACGAAACATGGCACACAACACTATTTAGTATATATTATTGTGTTGAAGTGGTTAGAATTTAAAATCATCATAATATGCTTGGAATTACGTGCAAAATTGCGATTTTAAGAGGTTTTAAGCTTTTTTGGCACTTTCGCGCACAAAGTACCTCAAACTAGGTTTGTTTAGCACGAAACTTGGCACACAACCCTATTTGGTATATATTATTGTGTTGAAGTGTTCAGAATTGAAAATCATAGTCATATACTTGAAATTACGTGCTATGTTTTGATTTTAAGGGTTTTTAAGCTTTTTTGGCACTTTTGCGCATAAAGTAGCTCAAACTTGGTTTGTTTTGCACGAAACTTGGCACACAACCTTATTTGGTATATATTATTGTGTTGACGTGTTTAGAATTGAAAATATTAGTCATATACTTGAAATTACATGCTAACGTGCGATTTTAAGGGTTTTTAAGCATTTTTGGCTCTTTAGCGCATAAAGTAGCTCAAACTTTGTTTGTTTTGCACGAAACTTTGCACATAACCCTATTTGGTATATATTATTGTGTTGAAGTGGTTATAATTGAAAATCATAGTCATATGCATAAAATTACGTGCTATGTTGTGATTTTAAGGGCTTTTAAGCTTTTTTGGCACTTTTGCGCATATAGTAGCTCAAACTTGGTTTGTTTTGCAAGAAACTCTGCACACAACACTATTTGGTATATATTATTGTGTTGAAGTGGTTAGAATTTAAAATCATAGTCATATATATATAATTACGTGCTAAGTTTCGATTTTAAGGGTTTTTAATCTTTTTCGATACTTACGCGCATAAACTAGCTTAAACTAGGTTTGTTAAGCACGAAAGTTGGCACACAACCTTATTTAGTATATATTATTGTGTTGAAGTGTTTAGAATTTAAAATCATAGTCATATGCTTGAAAATTACGTGTTAAGATGCGATTTTAAGGGTTTTTAAGCGTTTTTGGCACTTTTGCGCTTAAAATAGCTCAAACTTGGTTTGTTTTGCTCGAAACTTGGCACACAACAATAATTTGTATATAATATTGTTTTGAAGTGGTAATATCATAATTATGCGCTTGAAATTACGTGCTAAGTTGCGATTTTTAGAGGTTTTATGCTTTTTTGGCACTTTCGCACATAAAGAAGCTCTGACTTGGTGTATTTTGCACAAAACTTGGTAGACAACACTATTTGGTATATATTATTGTGTTGAAGTGGTTAGAATTTAAAATCATAGTCATATATATATAATTACGTGCTAAGTTTCGATTTTAAGGGTTTTTAATCTTTTTCGATACTTACGCGCATAAACTAGCTTAAACTAGGTTTGTTAAGCACGAAAGTTGGCACACAACCTTATTTAGTATATATTATTGTGTTGAAGTGGTTAGAATTTAAAATCATCATAATATGCTTGGAATTACGTGCAAAATTGCGATTTTAAGGGGTTTTAAGCTTTTTTGGCACTTTCGCGCACAAAGTAGCTCAAACTAGGTTTGTTTAGCACGAAACTTGGCACACAACCCTATTTGGTATATATTATTGTATTAAAGTGGTTAGAATTGAAAATCATAGTCATATGCATAAAATTACGTGCTATGTTTTGATTTTAATGGTTTTTAATATTTTTTGACACTTTCGCGCATAAAGTAGCTCAAACTAGGTTTGTTTAGCACGAAACTTGGGACACAACCTTATTTGGTATATATTATTGTGTTGAAGTGTTTATAATTGAAAATCATAGTCATATACTTGAAATTACGTGCTAAGTTACGATATTAAGGGTTTTTAAGCTTTTTTGGCACTTTTGCGCATAATCAAACTTGGTTTGTTTTGCACGAAACTTGGCACACAACACTATTTGGTACATATATTATTGTATTGAAGTAAGTAGAATTGATATTCATAATCATATGCTTGGAATTACGTGCTAAGTTGCGATTTTAAGGGGTTCTAAGCTTTTTGGCACTTTAGCGCGTAAAGTAGCTCGAACCTTGTTTCTTTTGCACGAAACATGGCACACAACACTATTCGGTATATATTATTTTGTTGAAGTGTTTACAATTGAAAGTCATAGTCATATGCTTGAAATTACGTGATAAGTTGCGATTTTAAGGGTTTTTATGTTTTTATGGGACTTTTGCGCATATAGTAGCTCAAACTTGGTTTGTTTTGCACGAAAGTTGGCACACAACACTATTTGGTAAATATTATTGTTTTGAAGTGGTTAGAATGGAAAATCATAGTCATATGCGTAAAATTACTTTCTAAGTTTCGATTTTAAGGGTTTTTAATCTTTTTTGACACTTTCGCGTTAGCACGAAACTTGGCACACAACCTTATTTGGTATATATTATTGTGTTGAAGTTTTTAGAATTGAAAATCATAGTCATATACTTGAAATTACGTGCTAAGTTGCAATTTTAAGGGTTTTTAAGCTTTTTGGCACTTTTGCGCATAAAGTAGCTCAAACTTGATTTGTTTTGCACGAAACATGGCACACAACACTATTTAGTATATATTATTGTGTTGAAGTGGTTAGAATTTAAACTCATCATAATATGCTTGGAATTACGTGCAAAATTGCGATTTTAAGAGGTTTTAAGCTTTTTTGGCACTTTCGCGAACAAAGTACCTCAAACTAGGTTTGTTTAGCACGAAACTTGGCACACAACCCTATTTGGTATATATTATTGTGTTGAAGTGTTTAGAATTGAAAATCATAGTCATATACTTGAAATTACGTGCTATGTTTTGATTTTAAGGGTTTTTAAGCTTTTTTGGCACTTTTGCGCATAAAGTAGCTCAAACTTGGTTTGTTTTGCACGAAACTTGGCACACAACCTTATTTGGTATATATTATTGTGTTGACGTGTTTAGAATTGAAAATCATAGTCATATACTTGAAATTACATGCTAACGTGCGATTTTAAGGGTTTTTAAGCATTTTTGGCTCTTTAGCGCATAAAGTAGCTCAAACTTTGTTTGTTTTGCACGAAACTTTGCACATAACCCTATTTGGTATATATTATTGTGTTGAAGTGGTTATAATTGAAAATCATAGTCATATGCATAAAATTACGTGCTATGTTGTGATTTTAAGGGGTTTAAAGCTTTTTTGGCACTTTTGCGCATATAGTAGCTCAAACTTGGTTTGTTTTGCAAGAAACTCTACACACAACACTATTTGGTATATATTATTGTGTTGAAGTGGTTAGAATTTAAAATCATAGTCATATATATATATAATTACGTGCGAAGTTTTGATTTTAAGGGTTTTTAATCTTTTTCGATACTTACGCGCATAAACTAGCTTAAACTAGGTTTGTTAAGCACGAAAGTTGGCACACAACCTTATTTAGTATATATTATTGTGTTGAAGTGGTTAGAATTTAAAATCATCATAATATGCTTGGAATTACGTGCAAAATTGCGATTTTAAGGGGTTTTAAGCTTTTTTGGCACTTTCGCGCACAAAGTAGCTCAAACTAGGTTTGTTTAGCACGAAACTTGGCACACAACCCTATTTGGTATATATTATTGTATTAAAGTGGTTAGAATTGAAAATCATAGTTATATGCATAAAATTACGTGCTATGTTTTGATTTTAATGGTTTTTAATCTTTTTTGACACTTTCGCGCATAAAGTAGCTCAAACTAGGTTTGTTTAGCACGAAACTTGGGACACAACCTTATTTGGTATATATTATTGTGTTGAAGTGTTTAGAATTGAAAATCATAGTCATATACTTGAAATTACGTGCTAAGTTACGATATTAAGGGTTTTTAAGCTTTTTTGGCACTTTTGCGCATAATCAAACTTGGTTTGTTTTGCACGAAACTTGGCACACAACACTATTTGGTACATATATTATTGTATTGAAGTAAGTAGAATTGATATTCATAATCATATGCTTGGAATTACGTGCTAAGTTGCGATTTTAAGGGGTTCTAAGCTTTTTGGCACTTTAGCGCGTAAAGTAGCTCGAACCTTGTTTCTTTTGCACGAAACATGGCACACAACACTATTCGGTATATATTATTTTGTTGAAGTGTTTACAATTGAAAGTCATAGTCATATGCTTGAAATTACGTGATAAGTTGCGATTTTAAGGGTTTTTATGTTTTTATGGGACTTTTGCGCATATAGTAGCTCAAACTTGGTTTGTTTTGCACGAAAGTTGGCACACAACACTATTTGGTAAATATTATTGTTTTGAAGTGGTTAGAATGGAAAATCATAGTCATATGCGTAAAATTACTTTCTAAGTTTCGATTTTAAGGGTTTTTAATCTTTTTTGACACTTTCGCGTTAGCACGAAACTTGGCACACAACCTTATTTGGTATATATTATTGTGTTGAAGTGTTTAGAATTAAAAATCATAGTCATATACTTGAAATTACATACAAACGTGCGATTTTAAGGGTTTTTAAGCTTTTTTGGCTCTTTAGCGCATAAAGTAGCTCAAACTTTGTTTGTTTTGCACGAAACTTTGCACATAACCCTATTTGGTATATATTATTGTGTTGAAGTGGTTATAATTGAAAATCATAGTCATATGCATAAAATTACGTGCTATGTTGTGATTTTAAGGGGTTTAAAGCTTTTTTGGCACTTTTGCGCATATAGTAGCTCAAACTTGGTTTGTTTTGCAAGAAACTCTACACACAACACTATTTGGTATATATTATTGTGTTGAAGTGGTTAGAATTTAAAATCATAGTCATATATATATATAATTACGTGCGAAGTTTTGATTTTAAGGGTTTTTAATCTTTTTCGATACTTACGCGCATAAACTAGCTTAAACTAGGTTTGTTAAGCACGAAAGTTGGCACACAACCTTATTTAGTATATATTATTGTGTTGAAGTGGTTAGAATTTAAAATCATCATAATATGCTTGGAATTACGTGCAAAATTGCGATTTTAAGGGGTTTTAAGCTTTTTTGGCACTTTCGCGCACAAAGTAGCTCAAACTAGGTTTGTTTAGCACGAAACTTGGCACACAACCCTATTTGGTATATATTATTGTATTAAAGTGGTTAGAATTGAAAATCATAGTTATATGCATAAAATTACGTGCTATGTTTTGATTTTAATGGTTTTTAATCTTTTTTGACACTTTCGCGCATAAAGTAGCTCAAACTAGGTTTGTTTAGCACGAAACTTGGGACACAACCTTATTTGGTATATATTATTGTGTTGAAGTGTTTAGAATTGAAAATCATAGTCATATACTTGAAATTACGTGCTAAGTTACGATATTAAGGGTTTTTAAGCTTTTTTGGCACTTTTGCGCATAATCAAACTTGGTTTGTTTTGCACGAAACTTGGCACACAACACTATTTGGTACATATATTATTGTATTGAAGTAAGTAGAATTGATATTCATAATCATATGCTTGGAATTACGTGCTAAGTTGCGATTTTAAGGGGTTCTAAGCTTTTTGGCACTTTAGCGCGTAAAGTAGCTCGAACCTTGTTTCTTTTGCACGAAACATGGCAACAACACTATTCGGTATATATTATTTTGTTGAAGTGTTTACAATTGAAAGTCATAGTCATATGCTTGAAATTACGTGATAAGTTGCGATTTTAAGGGTTTTTATGTTTTTATGGGACTTTTGCGCATATAGTAGCTCAAACTTGGTTTGTTTTGCACGAAAGTTGGCACACAACACTATTTGGTAAATATTATTGTTTTGAAGTGGTTAGAATGGAAAATCATAGTCATATGCGTAAAATTACTTTCTAAGTTTCGATTTTAAGGGTTTTTAATCTTTTTTGACACTTTCGCGTTAGCACGAAACTTGGCACACAACCTTATTTGGTATATATTATTGTGTTGAAGTGTTTAGAATTAAAAATCATAGTCATATACTTGAAATTACATACTAACGTGCGATTTTAAGGGTTTTTAAGCTTTTTTGGCTCTTTAGCGCATAAAGTAGCTCAAACTTTGTTTGTTTTGCACGAAACTTTGCACATAACCCTATTTGGTATATATTATTGTGTTGAAGTGGTTATAATTGAAAATCATAGTCATATGCATAAAATTACGTGCTATGTTGTGATTTTAAGGGGTTTAAAGCTTTTTTGGCACTTTTGCGCATATAGTAGCTCAAACTTGGTTTGTTTTGCAAGAAACTCTACACACAACACTATTTGGTATATATTATTGTGTTGAAGTGGTTAGAATTTAAAATCATAGTCATATATATATATAATTACGTGCGAAGTTTTGATTTTAAGGGTTTTTAATCTTTTTCGATACTTACGCGCATAAACTAGCTTAAACTAGGTTTGTTAAGCACGAAAGTTGGCACACAACCTTATTTACTATATATTATTGTGTTGAAGTGGTTAGAATTTAAAATCATCATAATATGCTTGGAATTACGTGGAAAATTGCGATTTTAAGGGGTTTTAAGCTTTTTTGGCACTTTCGTGCACAAAGTAGCTCAAACTAGGTTTGTTTAGCACGAAACTTGGCACACAACCCTATTTGGTATATATTATTGTATTAAAGTGGTTATAATTGAAAATCATAGTCATATGCATAAAATTACGTGCTATGTTTTGATTTTAATGGTTTTTAATCTTTTTTGACACTTTCGCGCATAAAGTAGCTCAAACTAGGTTTGTTTAGCACGAAACTTGGGACACAACCTTATTTGGTATATATTATTGTGTTGAAGTGTTTAGAATTGAAAATCATAGTCATATACTTGAAATTACGTGCTAAGTTACGATATTAAGGGTTTTTAAGCTTTTTTGGCACTTTTGCGCATAATCAAACTTGGTTTGTTTTGCACGAAACTTGGCACACAACACTATTTGGTACATATTTTATTGTATTGAAGTAAGTAGAATTGATATTCATAATCATATGCTTGGAATTACGTGCTAAGTTGCGATTTTAAGGGGTTCTAAGCTTTTTGGCACTTTAGCGCGTAAAGTAGCTCGAACCTTGTTTCTTTTGCACGAAACATGGCACACAACACTATTCGGTATATATTATTTTGTTGAAGTGTTTACAATTGAAAGTCATAGTCATATGCTTGAAATTACGTGATAAGTTGCGATTTTAAGGGTTTTTATGTTTTTATGGGACTTTTGCGCATATAGTAGCTCAAACTTGGTTTGTTTTGCACGAAAGTTGGCACACAACACTATTTGGTAAATATTATTGTTTTGAAGTGGTTAGAATGGAAAATCATAGTCATATGCGTAAAATTACTTTCTAAGTTTCGATTTCAAGGGTTTTTAATCTTTTTTGACACTTTCGCGTTAGCACGAAACTTGGCACACAACCTTATTTGGTATATATTATTGTGTTGAAGTGTTTAGAATTAAAAATCATAGTCATATACTTGAAATTACATACTAACGTGCGATTTTAAGGGTTTTTAAGCTTTTTTGGCTCTTTAGCGCATAAAGTAGCTCAAACTTTGTTTGTTTTGCACGAAACTTTGCACATAACCCTATTTGGTATATATTATTGTGTTGAAGTGGTTATAATTGAAAATCATAGTCATATGCATAAAATTACGTGCTATGTTGTGATTTTAAGGGTTTTAAAGCTTTTTTGGCACTTTTGCGCATATAGTAGCTCAAACTTGGTTTGTTTTGCAAGAAACTCTACACAAAACACTATTTGGTATATATTATTGTGTTGAAGTGGTTAGAATTTAAAATCATAGTCATATATATATATAATTACGTGCGAAGTTTCGATTTTAAGGGTTTTTAATCTTTTTCGATACTTACGCGCATAAACTAGCTTAAACTAGGTTTGTTAAGCACGAAAGTTGGCACACAACCTTATTTACTATATATTATTGTGTTGAAGTGGTTAGAATTTAAAATCATCATAATATGCTTGGAATTACGTGGAAAATTGCGATTTTAAGGGGTTTTAAGCTTTTTTGGCACTTTCGTGCACAAAGTAGCTCAAACTAGGTTTGTTTAGCACGAAACTTGGCACACAACCCTATTTGGTATATATTATTGTATTAAAGTGGTTATAATTGAAAATCATAGTCATATGCATAAAATTACGTGCTATGTTTTGATTTTAATGGTTTTTAATCTTTTTTGACACTTTCGCGCATAAAGTAGCTCAAACTAGGTTTGTTTAGCACGAAACTTGGGACACAACCTTATTTGGTATATATTATTGTGTTGAAGTGTTTAGAATTGAAAATCATAGTCATATACTTGAAATTACGTGCTAAGTTACGATATTAAGGGTTTTTAAGCTTTTTTGGCACTTTTGCGCATAATCAAACTTGGTTTGTTTTGCACGAAACTTGGCACACAACACTATTTGGTACATATATTATTGTATTGAAGTAAGTAGAATTGATATTCATAATCATATGCTTGGAATTACGTGCTAAGTTGCGATTTTAAGGGGTTCTAAGCTTTTTGGCACTTTAGCGCGTAAAGTAGCTCGAACCTTGTTTCTTTTGCACGAAACATGGCACACAACACTATTCGGTATATATTATTTTGTTGAAGTGTTTACAATTGAAAGTCATAGTCATATGCTTGAAATTACGTGATAAGTTGCGATTTTAAGGGTTTTTATGTTTTTATGGGACTTTTGCGCATATAGTAGCTCAAACTTGGTTTGTTTTGCACGAAAGTTGGCACACAACACTATTTGGTAAATATTATTGTTTTGAAGTGGTTAGAATGGAAAATCATAGTCATATGCGTAAAATTACTTTCTAAGTTTCGATTTTAAGGGTTTTTAATCTTTTTTTGACACTTTCGCGTTAGCACGAAACTTGGCACACAACCTTATTTGGTATATATTATTGTGTTGAAGTGTTTAGAATTAAAAATCATAGTCATATACTTGAAATTACATACTAACGTGCGATTTTAAGGGTTTTTAAGCTTTTTTGGCTCTTTAGCGCATAAAGTAGCTCAAACTTTGTTTGTTTTGCACGAAACTTTGCACATAACCCTATTTGGTATATATTATTGTGTTGAAGTGGTTATAATTGAAAATCATAGTCATACGCATAAAATTACGTGCTATGTTGTGATTTTAAGGGTTTTAAAGCTTTTTTGGCACTTTTGCGCATATAGTAGCTCAAACTTGGTTTGTTTTGCAAGAAACTCTACACACAACACTATTTGGTATATATTATTGTGTTGAAGTGGTTAGAATTTAAAATCATAGTCATATATATATATAATTACGTGCGAAGTTTTGATTTTAAGGGTTTTTAATCTTTTTCGATACTTACGCGCATAAACTAGCTTAAACTAGGTTTGTTAAGCACGAAAGTTGGCACACAACCTTATTTACTATATATTATTGTGTTGAAGTGGTTAGAATTTAAAATCATCATAATATGCTTGGAATTACGTGGAAAATTGCGATTTTAAGGGGTTTTAAGCTTTTTTGGCACTTTCGTGCACAAAGTAGCTCAAACTAGGTTTGTTTAGCACGAAACTTGGCACACAACCCTATTTGGTATATATTATTGTATTAAAGTGGTTATAATTGAAAATCATAGTCATATGCATAAAATTACGTGCTATGTTTTGATTTTAATGGTTTTTAATCTTTTTTGACACTTTCGCGCATAAAGTAGCTCAAACTAGGTTTGTTTAGCACGAAACTTGGGACACAACCTTATTTGGTATATATTATTGTGTTGAAGTGTTTAGAATTGAAAATCATAGTCATATACTTGAAATTACGTGCTAAGTTACGATATTAAGGGTTTTTAAGCTTTTTTGGCACTTTTGCGCATAATCAAACTTGGTTTGTTTTGCACGAAACTTGGCACACAACACTATTTGGTACATATATTATTGTATTGAAGTAAGTAGAATTGATATTCATAATCATATGCTTGGAATTACGTGCTAAGTTGCGATTTTAAGGGGTTCTAAGCTTTTTGGCACTTTAGCGCGTAAAGTAGCTCGAACCTTGTTTCTTTTGCACGAAACATGGCACACAACACTATTCGGTATATATTATTTTGTTGAAGTGTTTACAATTGAAAGTCATAGTCATATGCTTGAAATTACGTGATAAGTTGCGATTTTAAGGGTTTTTATGTTTTTATGGGACTTTTGCGCATATAGTAGCTCAAACTTGGTTTGTTTTGCACGAAAGTTGGCACACAACACTATTTGGTAAATATTATTGTTTTGAAGTGGTTAGAATGGAAAATCATAGTCATATGCGTAAAATTACTTTCTAAGTTTCGATTTCAAGGGTTTTTAATCTTTTTTGACACTTTCGCGTTAGCACGAAACTTGGCACACAACCTTATTTGGTATATATTATTGTGTTGAAGTGTTTAGAATTAAAAATCATAGTCATATACTTGAAATTACATACTAACGTGCGATTTTAAGGGTTTTTAAGCTTTTTTGGCTCTTTAGCGCATAAAGTAGCTCAAACTTTGTTTGTTTTGCACGAAACTTTGCACATAACCCTATTTGGTATATATTATTGTGTTGAAGTGGTTATAATTGAAAATCATAGTCATATGCATAAAATTACGTGCTATGTTGTGATTTTAAGGGTTTTAAAGCTTTTTTGGCACTTTTGCGCATATAGTAGCTCAAACTTGGTTTGTTTTGCAAGAAACTCTACACAAAACACTATTTGGTATATATTATTGTGTTGAAGTGGTTAGAATTTAAAATCATAGTCATATATATATATAATTACGTGCGAAGTTTCGATTTTAAGGGTTTTTAATCTTTTTCGATACTTACGCGCATAAACTAGCTTAAACTAGGTTTGTTAAGCACGAAAGTTGGCACACAACCTTATTTACTATATATTATTGTGTTGAAGTGGTTAGAATTTAAAATCATCATAATATGCTTGGAATTACGTGGAAAATTGCGATTTTAAGGGGTTTTAAGCTTTTTTGGCACTTTCGTGCACAAAGTAGCTCAAACTAGGTTTGTTTAGCACGAAACTTGGCACACAACCCTATTTGGTATATATTATTGTATTAAAGTGGTTATAATTGAAAATCATAGTCATATGCATAAAATTACGTGCTATGTTTTGATTTTAATGGTTTTTAATCTTTTTTGACACTTTCGCGCATAAAGTAGCTCAAACTAGGTTTGTTTAGCACGAAACTTGGGACACAACCTTATTTGGTATATATTATTGTGTTGAAGTGTTTAGAATTGAAAATCATAGTCATATACTTGAAATTACGTGCTAAGTTACGATATTAAGGGTTTTTAAGCTTTTTTGGCACTTTTGCGCATAATCAAACTTGGTTTGTTTTGCACGAAACTTGGCACACAACACTATTTGGTACATATATTATTGTATTGAAGTAAGTAGAATTGATATTCATAATCATATGCTTGGAATTACGTGCTAAGTTGCGATTTTAAGGGGTTCTAAGCTTTTTGGCACTTTAGCGCGTAAAGTAGCTCGAACCTTGTTTCTTTTGCACGAAACATGGCACACAACACTATTCGGTATATATTATTTTGTTGAAGTGTTTACAATTGAAAGTCATAGTCATATGCTTGAAATTACGTGATAAGTTGCGAATTTAAGGGTTTTTATGTTTTTATGGGACTTTTGCGCATATAGTAGCTCAAACTTGGTTTGTTTTGCACGAAAGTTGGCACACAACACTATTTGGTAAATATTATTGTTTTGAAGTGGTTAGAATGGAAAATCATAGTCATATGCGTAAAATTACTTTCTAAGTTTCGATTTCAAGGGTTTTTAATCTTTTTTGACACTTTCGCGTTAGCACGAAACTTGGCACACAACCTTATTTGGTATATATTATTGTGTTGAAGTGTTTAGAATTAAAAATCATAGTCATATACTTGAAATTACATACTAACGTGCGATTTTAAGGGTTTTTAAGCTTTTTTGGCTCTTTAGCGCATAAAGTAGCTCAAACTTTGTTTGTTTTGCACGAAACTTTGCACATAACCCTATTTGGTATATATTATTGTGTTGAAGTGGTTATAATTGAAAATCATAGTCATACGCATAAAATTACGTGCTATGTTGTGATTTTAAGGGTTTTAAAGCTTTTTTGGCACTTTTGCGCATATAGTAGCTCAAACTTGGTTTGTTTTGCAAGAAACTCTACACACAACACTATTTGGTATATATTATTGTGTTGAAGTGGTTAGAATTTAAAATCATAGTCATATATATATATAATTACGTGCGAAGTTTCGATTTTAAGGGTTTTTAATCTTTTTCGATACTTACGCGCATAAACTAGCTTAAACTAGGTTTGTTAAGCACGAAAGTTGGCACACAACCTTATTTACTATATATTATTGTGTTGAAGTGGTTAGAATTTAAAATCATCATAATATGCTTGGAATTACGTGGAAAATTGCGATTTTAAGGGGTTTTAAGCTTTTTTGGCACTTTCGTGCACAAAGTAGCTCAAACTAGGTTTGTTTAGCACGAAACTTGGCACACAACCCTATTTGGTATATATTATTGTATTAAAGTGGATATAATTGAAAATCATAGTCATATGCATAAAATTACGTGCTATGTTTTGATTTTAATGGTTTTTAATCTTTTTTGACACTTTCGCGCATAAAGTAGCTCAAACTAGGTTTGTTTAGCACGAAACTTGGGACACAACCTTATTTGGTATATATTATTGTGTTGAAGTGTTTAGAATTGAAAATCATAGTCATATACTTGAAATTACGTGCTAAGTTACGATATTAAGGGTTTTTAAGCTTTTTTGGCACTTTTGCGCATAATCAAACTTGGTTTGTTTTGCACGAAACTTGGCACACAACACTATTTGGTACATATATTATTGTATTGAAGTAAGTAGAATTGATATTCATAATCATATGCTTGGAATTACGTGCTAAGTTGCGATTTTAAGGGGTTCTAAGCTTTTTGGCACTTTAGCGCGTAAAGTAGCTCGAACCTTGTTTCTTTTGCACGAAACATGGCACACAACACTATTCGGTATATATTATTTTGTTGAAGTGTTTACAATTGAAAGTCATAGTCATATGCTTGAAATTACGTGATAAGTTGCGATTTTAAGGGTTTTTATGTTTTTATGGGACTTTTGCGCATATAGTAGCTCAAACTTGGTTTGTTTTGCACGAAAGTTGGCACACAACACTATTTGGTAAATATTATTGTTTTGAAGTGGTTAGAATGGAAAATCATAGTCATATGCGTAAAATTACTTTCTAAGTTTCGATTTCAAGGGTTTTTAATCTTTTTTGACACTTTCGCGTTAGCACGAAACTTGGCACACAACCTTATTTGGTATATATTATTGTGTTGAAGTGTTTAGAATTAAAAATCATAGTCATATACTTGAAATTACATACTAACGTGCGATTTTAAGGGTTTTTAAGCTTTTTTGGCTCTTTAGCGCATAAAGTAGCTCAAACTTTGTTTGTTTTGCACGAAACTTTGCACATAACCCTATTTGGTATATATTATTGTGTTGAAGTGGTTATAATTGAAAATCATAGTCATACGCATAAAATTACGTGCTATGTTGTGATTTTAAGGGTTTTAAAGCTTTTTTGGCTCAAACTTGGTTTGTTTTGCAAGAAACTCTACACACAACACTATTTGGTATATATTATTGTGTTGAAGTGGTTAGAATTTAAAATCATAGTCATATATATATATAATTACGTGCGAAGTTTCGATTTTAAGGGTTTTTAATCTTTTTCGATACTTACGCGCATAAACTAGCTTAAACTAGGTTTGTTAAGCACGAAAGTTGGCACACAACCTTATTTACTATATATTATTGTGTTGAAGTGGTTAGAATTTAAAATCATCATAATATGCTTGGAATTACGTGGAAAATTGCGATTTTAAGGGGTTTTAAGCTTTTTTGGCACTTTCGTGCACAAAGTAGCTCAAACTAGGTTTGTTTAGCACGAAACTTGGCACACAACCCTATTTGGTATATATTATTGTATTAAAGTGGTTATAATTGAAAATCATAGTCATATGCATAAAATTACGTGCTATGTTTTGATTTTAATGGTTTTTAATCTTTTTTGACACTTTCGCGCATAAAGTAGCTCAAACTAGGTTTGTTTAGCACGAAACTTGGGACACAACCTTATTTGGTATATATTATTGTGTTGAAGTGTTTAGAATTGAAAATCATAGTCATATACTTGAAATTACGTGCTAAGTTACGATATTAAGGGTTTTTAAGCTTTTTTGGCACTTTTGCGCATAATCAAACTTGGTTTGTTTTGCACGAAACTTGGCACACAACACTATTTGGTACATATATTATTGTATTGAAGTAAGTAGAATTGATATTCATAATCATATGCTTGGAATTACGTGCTAAGTTGCGATTTTAAGGGGTTCTAAGCTTTTTGGCACTTTAGCGCGTAAAGTAGCTCGAACCTTGTTTCTTTTGCACGAAACATGGCACACAACACTATTCGGTATATATTATTTTGTTGAAGTGTTTACAATTGAAAGTCATAGTCATATGCTTGAAATTACGTGATAAGTTGCGAATTTAAGGGTTTTTATGTTTTTATGGGACTTTTGCGCATATAGTAGCTCAAACTTGGTTTGTTTTGCACGAAAGTTGGCACACAACACTATTTGGTAAATATTATTGTTTTGAAGTGGTTAGAATGGAAAATCATAGTCATATGCGTAAAATTACTTTCTAAGTTTCGATTTCAAGGGTTTTTAATCTTTTTTGACACTTTCGCGTTAGCACGAAACTTGGCACACAACCTTATTTGGTATATATTATTGTGTTGAAGTGTTTAGAATTAAAAATCATAGTCATATACTTGAAATTACATACTAACGTGCGATTTTAAGGGTTTTTAAGCTTTTTTGGCTCTTTAGCGCATAAAGTAGCTCAAACTTTGTTTGTTTTGCACGAAACTTTGCACATAACCCTATTTGGTATATATTATTGTGTTGAAGTGGTTATAATTGAAAATCATAGTCATACGCATAAAATTACGTGCTATGTTGTGATTTTAAGGGTTTTAAAGCTTTTTTGGCACTTTTGCGCATATAGTAGCTCAAACTTGGTTTGTTTTGCAAGAAACTCTACACACAACACTATTTGGTATATATTATTGTGTTGAAGTGGTTAGAATTTAAAATCATAGTCATATATATATATAATTACGTGCGAAGTTTCGATTTTAAGGGTTTTTAATCTTTTTCGATACTTACGCGCATAAACTAGCTTAAACTAGGTTTGTTAAGCACGAAAGTTGGCACACAACCTTATTTACTATATATTATTGTGTTGAAGTGGTTAGAATTTAAAATCATCATAATATGCTTGGAATTACGTGGAAAATTGCGATTTTAAGGGGTTTTAAGCTTTTTTGGCACTTTCGTGCACAAAGTAGCTCAAACTAGGTTTGTTTAGCACGAAACTTGGCACACAACCCTATTTGGTATATATTATTGTATTAAAGTGGATATAATTGAAAATCATAGTCATATGCATAAAATTACGTGCTATGTTTTGATTTTAATGGTTTTTAATCTTTTTTGACACTTTCGCGCATAAAGTAGCTCAAACTAGGTTTGTTTAGCACGAAACTTGGGACACAACCTTATTTGGTATATATTATTGTGTTGAAGTGTTTAGAATTGAAAATCATAGTCATATACTTGAAATTACGTGCTAAGTTACGATATTAAGGGTTTTTAAGCTTTTTTGGCACTTTTGCGCATAATCAAACTTGGTTTGTTTTGCACGAAACTTGGCACACAACACTATTTGGTACATATATTATTGTATTGAAGTAAGTAGAATTGATATTCATAATCATATGCTTGGAATTACGTGCTAAGTTGCGATTTTAAGGGGTTCTAAGCTTTTTGGCACTTTAGCGCGTAAAGTAGCTCGAACCTTGTTTCTTTTGCACGAAACATGGCACACAACACTATTCGGTATATATTATTTTGTTGAAGTGTTTACAATTGAAAGTCATAGTCATATGCTTGAAATTACGTGATAAGTTGCGATTTTAAGGGTTTTTATGTTTTTATGGGACTTTTGCGCATATAGTAGCTCAAACTTGGTTTGTTTTGCACGAAAGTTGGCACACAACACTATTTGGTAAATATTATTGTTTTGAAGTGGTTAGAATGGAAAATCATAGTCATATGCGTAAAATTACTTTCTAAGTTTCGATTTCAAGGGTTTTTAATCTTTTTTGACACTTTCGCGTTAGCACGAAACTTGGCACACAACCTTATTTGGTATATATTATTGTGTTGAAGTGTTTAGAATTAAAAATCATAGTCATATACTTGAAATTACATACTAACGTGCGATTTTAAGGGTTTTTAAGCTTTTTTGGCTCTTTAGCGCATAAAGTAGCTCAAACTTTGTTTGTTTTGCACGAAACTTTGCACATAACCCTATTTGGTATATATTATTGTGTTGAAGTGGTTATAATTGAAAATCATAGTCATACGCATAAAATTACGTGCTATGTTGTGATTTTAAGGGTTTTAAAGCTTTTTTGGCTCAAACTTGGTTTGTTTTGCAAGAAACTCTACACACAACACTATTTGGTATATATTATTGTGTTGAAGTGGTTAGAATTTAAAATCATAGTCATATATATATATAATTACGTGCGAAGTTTCGATTTTAAGGGTTTTTAATCTTTTTCGATACTTACGCGCATAAACTAGCTTAAACTAGGTTTGTTAAGCACGAAAGTTGGCACACAACCTTATTTACTATATATTATTGTGTTGAAGTGGTTAGAATTTAAAATCATCATAATATGCTTGGAATTACGTGGAAAATTGCGATTTTAAGGGGTTTTAAGCTTTTTTGGCACTTTCGTGCACAAAGTAGCTCAAACTAGGTTTGTTTAGCACGAAACTTGGCACACAACCCTATTTGGTATATATTATTGTATTAAAGTGGTTATAATTGAAAATCATAGTCATATGCATAAAATTACGTGCTATGTTTTGATTTTAATGGTTTTTAATCTTTTTTGACACTTTCGCGCATAAAGTAGCTCAAACTAGGTTTGTTTAGCACGAAACTTGGGACACAACCTTATTTGGTATATATTATTGTGTTGAAGTGTTTAGAATTGAAAATCATAGTCATATACTTGAAATTACGTGCTAAGTTACGATATTAAGGGTTTTTAAGCTTTTTTGGCACTTTTGCGCATAATCAAACTTGGTTTGTTTTGCACGAAACTTGGCACACAACACTATTTGGTACATATATTATTGTATTGAAGTAAGTAGAATTGATATTCATAATCATATGCTTGGAATTACGTGCTAAGTTGCGATTTTAAGGGGTTCTAAGCTTTTTGGCACTTTAGCGCGTAAAGTAGCTCGAACCTTGTTTCTTTTGCACGAAACATGGCACACAACACTATTCGGTATATATTATTTTGTTGAAGTGTTTACAATTGAAAGTCATAGTCATATGCTTGAAATTACGTGATAAGTTGCGATTTTAAGGGTTTTTATGTTTTTATGGGACTTTTGCGCATATAGTAGCTCAAACTTGGTTTGTTTTGCACGAAAGTTGGCACACAACACTATTTGGTAAATATTATTGTTTTGAAGTGGTTAGAATGGAAAATCATAGTCATATGCGTAAAATTACTTTCTAAGTTTCGATTTCAAGGGTTTTTAATCTTTTTTGACACTTTCGCGTTAGCACGAAACTTGGCACACAACCTTATTTGGTATATATTATTGTGTTGAAGTGTTTAGAATTAAAAATCATAGTCATATACTTGAAATTACATACTAACGTGCGATTTTAAGGGTTTTTAAGCTTTTTTGGCTCTTTAGCGCATAAAGTAGCTCAAACTTTGTTTGTTTTGCACGAAACTTTGCACATAACCCTATTTGGTATATATTATTGTGTTGAAGTGGTTATAATTGAAAATCATAGTCATACGCATAAAATTATGTGCTATGTTGTGATTTTAAGGGTTTTAAAGCTTTTTTGGCACTTTTGCGCATATAGTAGCTCAAACTTGGTTTGTTTTGCAAGAAACTCTACACACAACACTATTTGGTATATATTATTGTGTTGAAGTGGTTAGAATTTAAAATCATAGTCATATATATATATAATTACGTGCGAAGTTTCGATTTTAAGGGTTTTTAATCTTTTTCGATACTTACGCGCATAAACTAGCTTAAACTAGGTTTGTTAAGCACGAAAGTTGGCACACAACCTTATTTACTATATATTATTGTGTTGAAGTGGTTAGAATTTAAAATCATCATAATATGCTTGGAATTACGTGGAAAATTGCGATTTTAAGGGGTTTTAAGCTTTTTTGGCACTTTCGTGCACAAAGTAGCTCAAACTAGGTTTGTTTAGCACGAAACTTGGCACACAACCCTATTTGGTATATATTATTGTATTAAAGTGGATATAATTGAAAATCATAGTCATATGCATAAAATTACGTGCTATGTTTTGATTTTAATGGTTTTTAATCTTTTTTGACACTTTCGCGCATAAAGTAGCTCAAACTAGGTTTGTTTAGCACGAAACTTGGGACACAACCTTATTTGGTATATATTATTGTGTTGAAGTGTTTAGAATTGAAAATCATAGTCATATACTTGAAATTACGTGCTAAGTTACGATATTAAGGGTTTTTAAGCTTTTTTGGCACTTTTGCGCATAATCAAACTTGGTTTGTTTTGCACGAAACTTGGCACACAACACTATTTGGTACATATATTATTGTATTGAAGTAAGTAGAATTGATATTCATAATCATATGCTTGGAATTACGTGCTAAGTTGCGATTTTAAGGGGTTCTAAGCTTTTTGGCACTTTAGCGCGTAAAGTAGCTCGAACCTTGTTTCTTTTGCACGAAACATGGCACACAACACTATTCGGTATATATTATTTTGTTGAAGTGTTTACAATTGAAAGTCATAGTCATATGCTTGAAATTACGTGATAAGTTGCGATTTTAAGGGTTTTTATGTTTTTATGGGACTTTTGCGCATATAGTAGCTCAAACTTGGTTTGTTTTGCACGAAAGTTGGCACACAACACTATTTGGTAAATATTATTGTTTTGAAGTGGTTAGAATGGAAAATCATAGTCATATGCGTAAAATTACTTTCTAAGTTTCGATTTCAAGGGTTTTTAATCTTTTTTGACACTTTCGCGTTAGCACGAAACTTGGCACACAACCTTATTTGGTATATATTATTGTGTTGAAGTGTTTAGAATTAAAAATCATAGTCATATACTTGAAATTACATACTAACGTGCGATTTTAAGGGTTTTTAAGCTTTTTTGGCTCTTTAGCGCATAAAGTAGCTCAAACTTTGTTTGTTTTGCACGAAACTTTGCACATAACCCTATTTGGTATATATTATTGTGTTGAAGTGGTTATAATTGAAAATCATAGTCATACGCATAAAATTACGTGCTATGTTGTGATTTTAAGGGTTTTAAAGCTTTTTTGGCACTTTTGCGCATATAGTAGCTCAAACTTGGTTTGTTTTGCAAGAAACTCTACACACAACACTATTTGGTATATATTATTGTGTTGAAGTGGTTAGAATTTAAAATCATAGTCATATATATATATAATTACGTGCGAAGTTTCGATTTTAAGGGTTTTTAATCTTTTTCGATACTTACGCGCATAAACTAGCTTAAACTAGGTTTGTTAAGCACGAAAGTTGGCACACAACCTTATTTACTATATATTATTGTGTTGAAGTGGTTAGAATTTAAAATCATCATAATATGCTTGGAATTACGTGGAAAATTGCGATTTTAAGGGGTTTTAAGCTTTTTTGGCACTTTCGTGCACAAAGTAGCTCAAACTAGGTTTGTTTAGCACGAAACTTGGCACACAACCCTATTTGGTATATATTATTGTATTAAAGTGGTTATAATTGAAAATCATAGTCATATGCATAAAATTACGTGCTATGTTTTGATTTTAATGGTTTTTAATCTTTTTTGACACTTTCGCGCATAAAGTAGCTCAAACTAGGTTTGTTTAGCACGAAACTTGGGACACAACCTTATTTGGTATATATTATTGTGTTGAAGTGTTTAGAATTGAAAATCATAGTCATATACTTGAAATTACGTGCTAAGTTACGATATTAAGGGTTTTTAAGCTTTTTTGGCACTTTTGCGCATAATCAAACTTGGTTTGTTTTGCACGAAACTTGGCACACAACACTATTTGGTACATATATTATTGTATTGAAGTAAGTAGAATTGATATTCATAATCATATGCTTGGAATTACGTGCTAAGTTGCGATTTTAAGGGGTTCTAAGCTTTTTGGCACTTTAGCGCGTAAAGTAGCTCGAACCTTGTTTCTTTTGCACGAAACATGGCACACAACACTATTCGGTATATATTATTTTGTTGAAGTGTTTACAATTGAAAGTCATAGTCATATGCTTGAAATTACGTGATAAGTTGCGATTTTAAGGGTTTTTATGTTTTTATGGGACTTTTGCGCATATAGTAGCTCAAACTTGGTTTGTTTTGCACGAAAGTTGGCACACAACACTATTTGGTAAATATTATTGTTTTGAAGTGGTTAGAATGGAAAATCATAGTCATATGCGTAAAATTACTTTCTAAGTTTCGATTTCAAGGGTTTTTAATCTTTTTTGACACTTTCGCGTTAGCACGAAACTTGGCACACAACCTTATTTGGTATATATTATTGTGTTGAAGTGTTTAGAATTAAAAATCATAGTCATATACTTGAAATTACATACTAACGTGCGATTTTAAGGGTTTTTAAGCTTTTTTGGCTCTTTAGCGCATAAAGTAGCTCAAACTTTGTTTGTTTTGCACGAAACTTTGCACATAACCCTATTTGGTATATATTATTGTGTTGAAGTGGTTATAATTGAAAATCATAGTCATATGCATAAAATTACGTGCTATGTTGTGATTTTAAGGGTTTTAAAGCTTTTTTGGCACTTTTGCGCATATAGTAGCTCAAACTTGGTTTGTTTTGCAAGAAACTCTACACACAACACTATTTGGTATATATTATTGTGTTGAAGTGGTTAGAATTTAAAATCATAGTCATATATATATATAATTACGTGCGAAGTTTCGATTTTAAGGGTTTTTAATCTTTTTCGATACTTACGCGCATAAACTAGCTTAAACTAGGTTTGTTAAGCACGAAAGTTGGCACACAACCTTATTTACTATATATTATTGTGTTGAAGTGGTTAGAATTTAAAATCATCATAATATGCTTGGAATTACGTGGAAAATTGCGATTTTAAGGGGTTTTAAGCTTTTTTGGCACTTTCGTGCACAAAGTAGCTCAAACTAGGTTTGTTTAGCACGAAACTTGGCACACAACCCTATTTGGTATATATTATTGTATTAAAGTGGATATAATTGAAAATCATAGTCATATGCATAAAATTACGTGCTATGTTTTGATTTTAATGGTTTTTAATCTTTTTTGACACTTTCGCGCATAAAGTAGCTCAAACTAGGTTTGTTTAGCACGAAACTTGGGACACAACCTTATTTGGTATATATTATTGTGTTGAAGTGTTTAGAATTGAAAATCATAGTCATATACTTGAAATTACGTGCTAAGTTACGATATTAAGGGTTTTTAAGCTTTTTTGGCACTTTTGCGCATAATCAAACTTGGTTTGTTTTGCACGAAACTTGGCACACAACACTATTTGGTACATATATTATTGTATTGAAGTAAGTAGAATTGATATTCATAATCATATGCTTGGAATTACGTGCTAAGTTGCGATTTTAAGGGGTTCTAAGCTTTTTGGCACTTTAGCGCGTAAAGTAGCTCGAACCTTGTTTCTTTTGCACGAAACATGGCACACAACACTATTCGGTATATATTATTTTGTTGAAGTGTTTACAATTGAAAGTCATAGTCATATGCTTGAAATTACGTGATAAGTTGCGATTTTAAGGGTTTTTATGTTTTTATGGGACTTTTGCGCATATAGTAGCTCAAACTTGGTTTGTTTTGCACGAAAGTTGGCACACAACACTATTTGGTAAATATTATTGTTTTGAAGTGGTTAGAATGGAAAATCATAGTCATATGCGTAAAATTACTTTCTAAGTTTCGATTTCAAGGGTTTTTAATCTTTTTTGACACTTTCGCGTTAGCACGAAACTTGGCACACAACCTTATTTGGTATATATTATTGTGTTGAAGTGTTTAGAATTAAAAATCATAGTCATATACTTGAAATTACATACTAACGTGCGATTTTAAGGGTTTTTAAGCTTTTTTGGCTCTTTAGCGCATAAAGTAGCTCAAACTTTGTTTGTTTTGCACGAAACTTTGCACATAACCCTATTTGGTATATATTATTGTGTTGAAGTGGTTATAATTGAAAATCATAGTCATATGCATAAAATTACGTGCTATGTTGTGATTTTAAGGGTTTTAAAGCTTTTTTGGCACTTTTGCGCATATAGTAGCTCAAACTTGGTTTGTTTTGCAAGAAACTCTACACACAACACTATTTGGTATATATTATTGTGTTGAAGTGGTTAGAATTTAAAATCATAGTCATATATATATATAATTACGTGCGAAGTTTCGATTTTAAGGGTTTTTAATCTTTTTCGATACTTACGCGCATAAACTAGCTTAAACTAGGTTTGTTAAGCACGAAAGTTGGCACACAACCTTATTTACTATATATTATTGTGTTGAAGTGGTTAGAATTTAAAATCATCATAATATGCTTGGAATTACGTGGAAAATTGCGATTTTAAGGGGTTTTAAGCTTTTTTGGCACTTTCGTGCACAAAGTAGCTCAAACTAGGTTTGTTTAGCACGAAACTTGGCACACAACCCTATTTGGTATATATTATTGTATTAAAGTGGATATAATTGAAAATCATAGTCATATGCATAAAATTACGTGCTATGTTTTGATTTTAATGGTTTTTAATCTTTTTTGACACTTTCGCGCATAAAGTAGCTCAAACTAGGTTTGTTTAGCACGAAACTTGGGACACAACCTTATTTGGTATATATTATTGTGTTGAAGTGTTTAGAATTGAAAATCATAGTCATATACTTGAAATTACGTGCTAAGTTACGATATTAAGGGTTTTTAAGCTTTTTTGGCACTTTTGCGCATAATCAAACTTGGTTTGTTTTGCACGAAACTTGGCACACAACACTATTTGGTACATATATTATTGTATTGAAGTAAGTAGAATTGATATTCATAATCATATGCTTGGAATTACGTGCTAAGTTGCGATTTTAAGGGGTTCTAAGCTTTTTGGCACTTTAGCGCGTAAAGTAGCTCGAACCTTGTTTCTTTTGCACGAAACATGGCACACAACACTATTCGGTATATATTATTTTGTTGAAGTGTTTACAATTGAAAGTCATAGTCATATGCTTGAAATTACGTGATAAGTTGCGATTTTAAGGGTTTTTATGTTTTTATGGGACTTTTGCGCATATAGTAGCTCAAACTTGGTTTGTTTTGGACGAAAGTTGGCACACAACACTATTTGGTAAATATTATTGTTTTGAAGTGGTTAGAATGGAAAATCCTAGTCATATGCGTAAAATTACTTTCTAAGTTTCGATTTCAAGGGTTTTTAATCTTTTTTGACACTTTCGCGCATACAGTAGTTCAAACTAGATTTGTTTAGCACGAAACTTGGCACACAACCTTATTTGGTATATATTATTGTGTTGAAGTGTTTAGAATTGAAAATCATAGTCATATACTTGAAATTACGTGCTAAGTTACGAAATTAAGGGTTTTTAAGCTTTTTTGGCACTTTTGCGCATAAAGTAGCTCAAACTTGGTTTGTTTTGCACGAAACTTGGCACACAACACTATTTGGTACATATATTATTGTATTGAAGTAGTTAGAATTGATATTCATAATCATATGCTTGGAATTACGTGCTAAGTTGCGATTTTAAGGGGTTTTAAGCTTTTTGGCACTTTAGCGCATAAAGTAGCTCGAACCTTGTTTTTTTTGCACGAAACATGGCACACAACACTATTCGGTATATATTATTTTGTTGAAGTGTTTACAATTGAAAGTCATAGTCATATGCTTGAAATTACGTGATAAGTTGCGATTTTAAGGGTTTTTATGTTTTTATGGGACTTTTGCGCATATAGTAGCTCAAACTTGGTTTGTTTTGCACGAAAGTTGGCACACAACACTATTTGGTATATATATTATTGTTTTGAAGTGGTTAGAATGGAAAATCATAGTCATATGCGTAAAATTACTTTCTAAGTTTCGATTTTAAGGGTTTTTAATCTTTTTTGACACTTTCGCGCATAAAGTAGGTCAAACTAGGTTTGTTTAGCACGAAACTTGGCACACAACCTTATTTGGTATATATTATTGTGTTGAAGTGTTTAGAATTGAAAATCATAGTCATATACTTGAAATTACATGCTAACGTGCGATTTTAAGGGTTTTTAAGCTTTTTTGGCTCTTTAGCGCATAAAGTAGCTCAAACTTTGTTTGTTTTGCACGAAACTTTGCACATAACCCTATTTGGTATATATTATTGTGTTGAAGTGGTTATAATTGAAAATCACAGTCATATGCATAAAATTACGTGCTATGTTGTGATTTTAAGGGTTTTTAAGCTTTTTTGGCACTTTTGCGCATATAGTAGCTCAAACTTGGTTTGTTTTGCAAGAAACTCTGCACACAACACTATTTGGTATATATTATTGTGTTGAAGTAGTTAGAATTTAAAATCATAGTCATATATATATATATAATTACGTGCTAAGTTTCGATTTTAAGGGTTTTTAATCTTTTTCGATACTTACGCGCATAAACTAGCTTAAACTAGGTTTGTTAAGCACGAAAGTTGGCACACAACCTTATTTACTATATATTATTGTGTTGAAGTGGTTAGAATTTAAAATCATCATAATATGCTTGGAATTACGTGCAAAATTGCGATTTTAAGGGGTTTTAAGCTTTTTTGGCACTTTCGTGCACAAAGTAGCTCAAACTAGGTTTGTTTAGCACGAAACTTGGCACACAACCCTATTTGGTATATATTATTGTACTAAAGTGGATATAATTGAAAATCATAGTCATATGCATAAAATTACGTGCTATGTTTTGATTTTAATGGTTTTTAATCTTTTTTGACACTTTCGCGCATAAAGTAGCTCAAACTAGGTTTGTTTAGCACGAAACTTGGGACACAACCTTATTTGGTATATATTATTGTGTTGAAGTGTTTAGAATTGAAAATCATAGTCATATACTTGAAATTACGTGCTAAGTTACGATATTAAGGGTTTTTAAGCTTTTTTGGCACTTTTGCGCATAATCAAACTTGGTTTGTTTTGCACGAAACTTGGCACACAACACTATTTGGTACATATATTATTGTATTGAAGTAAGTAGAATTGATATTCATAATCATATGCTTGGAATTACGTGCTAAGTTGCGATTTTAAGGGGTTCTAAGCTTTTTGGCACTTTAGCGCGTAAAGTAGCTCGAACCTTGTTTCTTTTGCACGAAACATGGCACACAACACTATTCGGTATATATTATTTTGTTGAAGTGTTTACAATTGAAAGTCATAGTCATATGCTTGAAATTACGTGATAAGTTGCGATTTTAAGGGTTTTTATGTTTTTATGGGACTTTTGCGCATATAGTAGCTCAAACTTGGTTTGTTTTGCACGAAAGTTGGCACACAACACTATTTGGTAAATATTATTGTTTTGAAGTGGTTAGAATGGAAAATCCTAGTCATATGCGTAAAATTACTTTCTATGTTTTGATTTCAAGGGTTTTTAATCTTTTTTGACACTTTCGCGCATAAAGTAGGTCAAACTAGATTTGTTTAGCACGAAACTTGGCACACAACCTTATTTGGTATATATTATTGTGTTGAAGTGTTTAGAATTGAAAATCATAGTCATATACTTTAAATTACGTGCTAAGTTACGAAATTAAGGGTTTTAAGCTTTTTTGGCACTTTTGCGCATAAAGTAGCTCAAACTTGGTTTGTTTTGCACGAAACTTGGCACACAACACTATTTGGTACATATATTATTGTATTGAAGTAAGTAGAATTGATATTCATAATCATATGCTTGGAATTACGTGCTAAGTTGTGATTTTAAGGGGTTCTAAGCTTTTTGGCACTTTAGCGCGTAAAGTAGCTCGAACCTTGTTTCTTTTGCACGAAACATGGCACACAACACTATTCGGTATATATTATTTTGTTGAAGTGTTTACAATTGAAAGTCATAGTCATATGCTTGAAATTACGTGATAAGTTGCGATTTTAAGGGTTTTTATGTTTTTATGGGACTTTTGCGCATATAGTAGCTCAAACTTGGTTTGTTTTTCACGAAAGTTGGCACACAACATTATTTGGTATATATTATTGTTTTGCAGTGGTTAGAATGGAAAATCATAGTTATATGCGTAAAATTACTTTCTAAGTTTCGATTTTAAGGGTTTTTAATCTTTTTTGACACTTTCGCGCATAAAGTAGGTCAAACTAGATTTGTTTAGCACGAAACTTGGCACACAACCTTATTTGGTATATATTATTGTGTTGAAGTGTTTAGAATTGAAAATCATAGTCATATACTTGAAATTACGTGCTAAGTTACGATATTAAGGGTTTTTAAGCTTTTTGTGCACTTTTGCGCATAATCAAACTTGGTTTGTTTTGCACGAAACTTGGCGCACAACACTATTTGGTACATATATTATTGTATTGAAGTAAGTAAAATTGATATTCATAATCATATGCTTGGAATTACGTGCTAAGTTGCGAATTTAAGGGGTTCTAAGCTTTTTGGCACTTTAGCGCGTAAAGTAGCTCCAACCTTGTTTCTTTTGCACGAAACATGGCACACAACACTATTCGGTATATATTATTTTGTTGAAGTGTTTACAATTGAAAGTCATAGTCATATGCTTGAAATTACGTGATAAGTTGCGATTTTAAGGGTTTTTATGTTTTTATGGGACTTTTGCGCATATAGTAGCTCAAACTTGGTTTGTTTTTCACGAAAGTTGGCACACAACACTATTTGGTATATATTATTGTTTTGAAGTGGTTAGAATGGAAAATCATAGTCATATGCGTAAAATTACTTTCTAAGTTTCGATTTTAAGGGTTTTTAATCTTTTTTGACACTTTCGCGCATAAAGTAGGTCAAACTAGGTTTGTTTAGCACGAAACTTGGCACACAACCTTATTTGGTATATATTATTGTGTTGAAGTGTTTAGAATTGAAAATCATAGTCATATACTTGAAATTACGTGCTAAGTTACGATATTAAGGGTTTTTAAGCTTTTTTGGCACTTTTGCGCATAAAGTAGCTCAAACTTGGTTTGTTTTGCACGAAACTTGGCACACAACACTATTTGGTACATATATTATTGTATTGAAGTAGTTAGAATTGATATTCATAATCATATGCTTGGAATTACGTGCTAAGTTGCGATTTTAAGGGATTCTAAGCTTTTTGGCACTTTAGCGCGTAAAGTAGCTCGAACCTTGTTTCTTTTGCACGAAACATGGCACACAACACTATTCGGTATATATTATTTTGTTGAAGTGTTTACAATTGAAAGTCATAGTCATATGCTTGAAATTACGTGATAAGTTGCGATTTTAAGGGTTTTTATGTTTTTATGGGACTTTTGCGCATATAGTAGCTCAAACTTGGTTTGTTTTTCACGAAAGTTGGCACACAACACTATTTGGTATATATTATTGTTTTGAAGTGGTTAGAATGGAAAATCATAGTCATATGCGTAAAATTACTTTCTAAGTTTCGATTTTAAGGGTTTTTAATCTTTTTTGACACTTTCGCGCATAAAGTAAGTCAAACTAGGTTTGTTTAGCACGAAACTTGGCACACAACCTTATTTGGTATATGTTATTGTGTTGAAGTGTTTAGAATTGAAAATCATAGTCATATACTTGAAATTACGTGCTAAGTTACGATATTAAGGGTTTTTAAGCTTTTTTGGCACTTTTGCGCATAAAGTAGCTCAAACTTGGTTTGTTTTGCACGAAACTTGGCACACAACACTATTTGGTACATATATTATTGTATTGAAGTAGTTAGAATTGATATTCATAATCATATGCTTGGAATTACGTGCTAAGTTGCGATTTTAAGGGGTTTTAAGCTTTTTGGCACTTTAGCGCATAAAGTAGCTCGAACCTTGTTTCTTTTGCACGAAAGATGGCACACAACACTATTCGGTATATATATTATTTTGTTGAAGTGTTTACAATTGAAAGTCATAGTCATATGCTTGAAATTACGTGATAAGTTGCGATTTTAAGGGTTTTTATGTTTTTATGGGACTTTTGCGCATATAGTAGCTCAAAGTTGGTTTGTTTTGCACGAAAGTTGGCACACAACACTATTTGGTATATATTATTGTTTTGAAGTGGTTAGAATGGAAAATCATAGTCATATGCGTAAAATTACTTTCTAAGTTTCGATTTTAAGGGTTTTTAATCTTTTTTGACACTTTCGCGCATAAAGTAGGTCAAACTAGGTTTGTTTAGCACGAAACTTGGCACACAACCTTATTTGGTATATATTATTGTGTTGACGTGTTTAGAATTGAAAATCATAGTCATATACTTGAAATTACATGCTAACGTGCGATTTTAAGGGTTTTTAAGCATTTTTGGCTCTTTAGTGCATAAAGTAGCATAACCCTATTTGGTATATATTATTGTGTTGAAGTGGTTATAATTGAAAATCATAGTCATATGCATAAAATTACGTGCTATGTTGTGATTTTAAGGGCTTTTAAGCTTTTTTGGCACTTTTGCGCATATAGTAGCTCAAACTTGTTTTGTTTTGCAAGAAACTCTGCACACAACACTATTTGGTATATATTATTGTGTTGAAGTGGTTAGAATTTAAAATCATAGTCATATATATATAATTACGTGCTAAGTTTCGATTTTAAGGGTTTTTAATTTTTTTCGATACTTACGCGCATAAACTAGCTTAAACTAGGTTTGTTAAGCACGAAAGTTGGCACACAACCTTATTTAGTATATATTATTGTGTTGAAGTGTTTAGAATTTAAAATCATAGTCATATGCTTGAAAATTACGTGTTAAGTTGCGATTTTAAGGGTTTTTAAGCGTTTTTGGCACTTTTGCGCTTAAAATAGCTCAAACTTGGTTTGTTTTGCTCGAAACTTGGCACACAACAATAATTTGTATATATTATTGTTTTGAAGTGGTAATATCATAATTATGCGCTTGAAATTACGTGCTAAGTTGCGATTTTTAGAGGTTTTATGCTTTTTTGGCACTTTCGCACATAAAGAAGCTCTGACTTGGTGTATTTTGCACAAAACTTGGTAGACAACACTATTTGGTATATATTATTGTGTTGAAGTGGTTAGAATTTAAAATCATAGTCATATATATATAATTACGTGCTAAGTTTCGATTTTAAGGGTTTTTAATCTTTTTCGATACTTACGCGCATAAACTAGCTTAAACTAGGTTTGTTAAGCACGAAAGTTGGCACACAACCTTATTTACTATATATTATTGTGTTGAAGTGGTTAGAATTTAAAATCATCATAATATGCTTGGAATTACGTGCAAAATTGCGATTTTAAGGGGTTTTAAGCTTTTTTGGCACTTTCGCGCACAAAGTAGCTCAAACTAGGTTTGTTTAGCACGAAACTTGGCACACAACCCTATTTGGTATATATTATTGTATTAAAGTGGTTAGAATTGAAAATCATAGTCATATGCATAAAATTACGTGCTATGTTTTGATTTTAATGGTTTTTAATCTTTTTTGACACTTTCGCGCATAAAGTAGCTCAAACTAGGTTTGTTTAGCACGAAACTTGGGACATAACCTTATTTGGTATATATTATTGTGTTGAAGTGTTTAGAATTGAAAATCATAGTCATATACTTGAAATTACGTGCTAAGTTACGATATTAAGGGTTTTTAAGCTTTTTTGGCACTTTTGCGCATAATCAAACTTGGTTTGTTTTGCACGAAACTTGGCACACAACACTATTTGGTACATATATTATTGTATTGAAGTAAGTAGAATTGATATTCATAATCATATGCTTGGAATTACGTGCTAAGTTGCGATTTTAAGGGGTTCTAAGCTTTTTGGCACTTTAGCGCGTAAAGTAGCTCGAACCTTGTTTCTTTTGCACGAAACATGGCACACAACACTATTCGGTATATATTATTTTGTTGAAGTGTTTACAATTGAAAGTCATAGTCATATGCTTGAAATTACGTGATAAGTTGCGATTTTAAGAGTTTTTATGTTTTTATGGGACTTTTGCGCATATAGTAGCTCAAACGTGGCTTGTTTTTCACGAAAGTTGGCACACAACACTATTTGGTATATATTATTGTTTTGAAGTGGTTAGAATGGAAAATCATAGTCATATGCGTAAAATTACTTTCTAAGTTTCGATTTTAAGGGTTTTTAATCTTTTTTGACACTTTCGCGCATAAAGTAGGTCAAACTAGGTTTGTTTAGCACGAAACTTGGCACACAACCTTATTTGGTATATATTATTGTGTTGAAGTGTTTAGAATTGAAAATCATAGTCATATACTTGAAATTACGTGCTAAGTTACGATATTAAGGGTTTTTAAGCTTTTTTGGCACTTTTGCGCATAAAGTAGCTCAAACTTGGTTTGTTTTGCACGAAACTTTGGCACACAACACTATTTGGTACATATATTATTGTATTGAAGTAGTTAGAATTGATATTCATAATCATATGCTTGGAATTACGTGCTAAGTTGCGAGTTTAAGGGGTTTTAAGCTTTTCGGCACTTTAGCGCATAAAGTAGCTCGAACCTTGTTTCTTTTGAACGAAACATGGCACACAACACTATTCGGTATATATTATTTTGTTGAAGTGTTTACAATTGAAAGTCATAGTCATATGCTTGAAATTACGTGATAAGTTGCGATTTTAAGGGTTTTTATGTTTTTATGGGACATTTGCGCATATAGTAGCTCAAACTTGGTTTGTTTTGCACGAAAGTTGGCACACAACACTATTTGGTATATATTATTGTTTTGAAGTGGTTAGAATGGAAAATCATAGTCATATGCGTAAAATTACTTTCTAAGTTTCGATTTTAAGGGTTTTTAATCTTTTTTGACACTTTCGCGCATAAAGTAGGTCAAACTAGGTTTGTTTAGCACGAAACTTGGCACACAACCTTATTTGGTATATATTATTGTGTTGACGTGTTTAGAATTGAAAATCATAGTCATATACTTGAAATTACATGCTAACGTGCGCTTTTAAGGGTTTTTAAGCATTTTTGGCTCTTTAGCGCATAAAGTAGCTCAAACTTTGTTTGTTTTGCACGAAACTTTGCACATAACCCTATTTGGTATATATTATTGTGTTGAAGTGGTTATAATTGAAAATCATAGTCATATGCATAAAATTACGTGCTATGTTGTGATTTTAAGGGTTTTTAAGCTTTTTTTGGGACTTTTGCGCATATAGTAGCTCAAACTTGGTTTGTTTTGCACGAAAGTTGGCACACAACACTATTTGGTATATATTATTGTTTTGAAGTGGTTAGAATGGAAAATCATAGTCATATGCGTAAAATTACTTTCTAAGTTTCGATTTTAAGGGTTTTTAATCTTTTTTGACACTTTCGCGCATAAGTAGGTCAAACTAGGTTTGTTTAGCACGAAACTTGGCACACAACCTTATTTGGTATATATTATTGTGTTGAAGTGTTTAGAATTGAAAATCATAGTCATATACTTGAAATTACATGCTAACGTGCGATTTTAAGGGTTTTTAAGCTTTTTTGGCTCTTTAGCGCATAAAGTAGCTCAAACTTTGTTTGTTTTGCACGAAAACTTTGCACATAACCCTATTTGGTATATATTATTGTGTTGAAGTGGTTATAATTGAATATCATAGTCATATGCATAAAATTACGTGCTATGTTGTGATTTTAAGGGTTTTTTAAGCTTTTTTGGCACTTTTGCGCATATAGTAGCTCAAACTTGGTTTGTTTTGCAAGAAACTCTGCACACAACACTATTTGGTATATATTATTGTGTTGAAGTGGTTAGAATTTAAAATCATAGTCATATATATATAATTACGTGTTAAGTTTCGATTTTAAGGGTTTTTAATCTTTTTCGATACTTACGCGCATAAACTAGCTTAAACTAGGTTTGTTAAGCACGAAAGTTGGCACACAACCTTATTTAGTATATATTATTGTGTGAAGTGGTTAGAATTTAAAATCATCATAATATACTTGGAATTACGTGCAAAATTGCGATTTTAAGGGGTTTTAAGCTTTTTTGGCACTTTCGCGCACAAAGTAGCGCAAACTAGGTTTGTTTAGCACGAAACTTGGCACACAACCCTATTTGGTATATATTATTGTATTAAAGTGGTTAGAATTGAAAAATCATAGTCATATGCATAAAATTACGTGCTATGTTTTGATTTTAATGGTTTTTAATCTTTTTTGACACTTTCGCGCATAAAGTAGCTCAAACTAGGTTTGTTTAGCACGAAACTTGGGACACAACCTTATTTGGTATATATTATTGTGTTGAAGTGTTTAGAATTGAAAATCATAGTCATATACTTGAAATTACGTGCTAAGTTACGATATTAAGGGTTTTTAAGCTTTTTTGGCACTTTTGCGCATAAAGTAGCTCAAACTTGGTTTGTTTTGCACGAAACTTGGCACACAACACTATTTGGTACATATATTATTGTATTGAAGTAAGTAGAATTGATATTCATAATCATATGCTTGGAATTACGTGCTAAGTTGCGAATTTAAGGGGTTCTAAGCTTTTTGGCACTTTAGCGCGTAAAGTAGCTCGAACCTTGTTTCTTTTGCACGAAACATGGCATACAACACTATTCGGTATATATTATTTTGTTGAAGTGTTTACAATTGAAAGTCATAGTCATATGCTTGAAATTACGTGATAAGTTGCGATTTTAGGGTTTTTGTGTTTTTATGGGACTTTTGCGCATATAGTAGCTCAAACTTGGTTTGTTTTTCACGAAAGTTGGCACACAACACTATTTGGTATATATTATTGTTTTGAAGTGGTTAGAATGGAAAACCATAGTCATATACGTAAAATTACTTTCTAAGTTTCGATTTTAAGGGTTTTTAATCTTTTTTGACACTTTCGCGCATAAAGTAGGTCAAACTAGGTTTGTTTAGCACGAAACTTGGCACACAACCTTATTTGGTATATATTATTGTGTTGAAGTGTTTAGAATTGAAAATCATAGTCATATACTTGAAATTACGTGCTAAGTTACGATATTAAGGGTTTTTAAGCTTTTTTGGCACTTTTGCGCATAAATTAGCTCAAACTTGGTTTGTTTTGCACGAAACTTGGCACACAACACTATTTGGTACATATATTATTGTATTGAAGTAGTTAGAATTGATATTCGTAATCATATGCTTGGAATTACGTGCTAAGTTGCGATTTTAAGGGGTTTTAAGCTTTTTGGCACTTTAGCGCATAAAGTAGCTCGAACCTCGTTTCTTTTGCACGAAACATGGCACACAACACTATTCGGTATATATTATTTTGTTGAAGTGTTTACAATTAAAAGTCATAGTCATATGCTTGAAATTACGTGATAAGTTGCGATTTTAAGGGTTTTTATGTTTTTATGGGACTTTTGCGCATATAGTAGCTCAAACTTGGTTTGTTTTGCACGAAAGTTGGCACACAACACTATTTGGTATATATTATTGTTTTGAAGTGGTTAGAATGGAAAATCATAGTCATATGCGTAAAATTACTTTCTAAGTTTCGATTTTAAGGGTTTTTAATCTTTTTTGACACTTTCGCGCATAAAGTAGGTCAAACTAGGTTTGTTTAGCACGAAACTTGGCACACAACCTTATTTGGTATATATTATTGTGTTGAAGTGTTTAGAATTGAAAATCATAGTCATATACTTGAAATTACGTGCTAAGTTACGATATTAAGGGTTTTTAAGCTTTTTTGGCACTTTTGCGCATAAAGTAGCTCAAACTTGGTTTGTTTTGCACGAAACTTGGCACACAACACTATTTGGTACATATATTATTGTATTGAAGTAGTTAGAATTGATATTCATAATCATATGCTTGGAATTACGTGCTAAGTTGCGATTTTAAGGGGTTTTAAGCTTTTTGGCACTTTAGCGCATAAAGTAGCTCGAACCTTGTTTCTTTTGCACGAAACATGGCACACAACACTATTCGGTATATAATATTTTGTTGAAGTGTTTACAATTGAAAGTCATAGTCATATGCTTGAAATTACGTGATAAGTTGCGATTTTAAGGGTTTTTATGTTTTTATGGGACTTTTGCGCATATAGTAGCTCAAACTTGGTTTGTGTTGCACGAAAGTTGGCACACAACACTATTTGGTATATATTATTGTTTTGAAGTGGTTAGAATGGAAAGTCATAGTCATATGCGTAAAATTACTTTCTAAGTTTCGATTTTAAGGGTTTTTAATCTTTTTTGACACTTTCGCGCATAAAGTAGGTCAAACTAGGTTTGTTTAGCACGAAACTTGGCACACAACCTTATTTGGTATATATTATTGTGTTGAAGTGTTTAGAATTGAAAATCATAGTCATATACATGAAATTACATGATAACGTGCGATTTTAAGGGTTTTTAAGCTTTTTTGGCTCTTTAGCGCATAAAGTAGCTCAAACTTTGTTTGTTTTGCACGAAACTTTGCACATAACCCTATTTGGTATATATTATTGTGTTGAAGTGGTTATAATTGAAAATCATAGTCATATGCATAAAATTACGTGCTATGTTGTGATTTTAAGGGTTTTTAAGCTTTTTTGGCACTTTTGCGCATATAGTAGCTCAAACTTGGTTTGTTTTGCAAGAAACTCTGCACACAACACTATTTGGTATATATTATTGTGTTGAAGTGGTTAGAATTTAAAATCATAGTCATATATATATAATTACGTGTTAAGTTTCGATTTTAAGGGTTTTTAATCTTTTTCGATACTTACGCGCATAAACTAGCTTAAACTAGGTTTGTTAAGCACGAAAGTTGGCACACAACCTTATTTAGTATATATTATTGTGTTGAAGTGGTTAGAATTTAAAATCATCATAATATACTTGGAATTACGTGCAAAATTGCGATTTTAAGGGGTTTTAAGCTTTTTTGGCACTTTCGCGCACAAAGTAGCTCAAACTAGGTTTGTTTAGCACGAAACTTCGCACACAACCCTATTTGGTATATATTATTGTATTAAAGTGGTTAGAATTGAAAATCATAGTCATATGCATAAAATTACGTGCTATGTTTTGATTTTAATGGTTTTTAATCTTTTTTGACACTTTCGCGCATAAAGTAGCTCAAACTAGGTTTGTTTAGCACGAAACTTGGGACACAACCTTATTTGGTATATATTATTGTGTTGAAGTGTTTAGAATTGAAAATCATAGTCATATACTTGAAATTACGTGCTAAGTTACGATATTAAGGGTTTTTAAGCTTTTTTGGCACTTTTGCGCATAAAGTAGCTCAAACTTGGTTTGTTTTGCACGAAACTTGGCACACAACACTATTTGGTACATATATTATTGTATTGAAGTAAGTAGAATTGATATTCATAATCATATGCTTGGAATTACGTGCTAAGTTGCGATTTTAAGGGGTTCTAAGCTTTTTGGCACTTTAGTGCGTAAAGTAGCTCGAACCTTGTTTCTTTTGCACGAAACATGGCACACAACACTATTCGGTGTATATTATTTTGTTGACGTGTTTACAATTGAAAGTCATAGTCATATGCTTGAAATTACGTGATAAGTTGCGATTTTAAGGGTTTTTATGTTTTTATGGGACTTTTGCGCATATAGTAGCTCAAACTTGGTTTGTTTTTTCACGAAAATTAGCACAAGACACTATTTGGTATATATTATTGTTTTGAAGTGGGTAGAATGGAAAATCATAGTCATATGCGTAAAATTACTTTCTAAGTTTCGATTTTAAGGGTTTTTAATCTTTTTTGACACTTTCGCGCATAAAGTAGGTCAAACTAGGTTTGTTTAGCACGAAACTTGGCACACAACCTTATTTGGTATATATTATTGTGTTGAAGTGTTTAGAATTGAAAATCATAGTCATATACTTGAAATTACGTGCTAAGTTACAATATTAAGGGTTTTTAAGCTTTTTTGGCACTTTTGCGCATAAAGTAGCTCAAACTTGGTTTGTTTTGCACGAAACTTGGCACACAACACTATTTGGTACATATATTATTGTATTGAAGTAGTTAGAATTGATATTCATAATCATATGCTTGGAATTACGTGCTAAGTTGCGATTTTAAGGGGTTATAAGCTTTTTGGCACTTTAGCGCATAAAGTAGCTCGAACCTTGTTTCTTTTGCACGAAACATGGCACACAACACTATTCGGTATATATTATTTTGTTGAAGTGTTTACATTTGAAAGTCATAGTCATATGCTTGAAATTACGTGATAAGTTGCGATTTTAAGGGTTTTTATGTTTTTATGGGACTTTTGCGCATATAGTAGCTCAAACTTGGTTTGTTTTGCACGAAAGTTGGCACACAACACTATTTGGTATATATTATTGTTTTGAAGTGGTTAGAATGGAAAATCATAGTCATATGCGTAAAATTACTTTCTAAGTTTCGATTTTAAGGGTTTTTAATCTTTTTTGACACTTTCGCGCATAAAGTAGGTCAAACTAGGTTTGTTTAGCACGAAACTTGGCACACAACCTTATTTGGTATATATTATTGTGTTGAAGTGTTTAGAATTGAAAATCATAGTCATATACTTGAAATTACATGCTAACGTGCGATTTTAAGGGTTTTTAAGCTTTTTTGGCTCTTTAGCGCATAAAGTAGCTCAAACTTTGTTTGTTTTGCACGAAACTTTGCACATAACCCTATTTGGTATATATTATTGTGTTGAAGTGGTTATAATTGAAAATCATAGTCATATGCATAAAAATTACGTGCTATGTTGTGATTTTAAGGGTTTTTAAGCTTTTTTGGCACTTTTGCGCATATAGTAGCTCAAACTTGGTTTGTTTTGCAAGAAAATCTGCACACAACACTATTTGGTATATATTATTGTGTTGAAGTGGTTAGAATTTAAAATCATAGTCATATATATATAATTACTTGTTAAGTTTCGATTTAAGGGTTTTTAATCTTTTTCGATTCTTACGCGCATAAACTAGCTTAAACTAGGTTTGTTAAGCACGAAAGTTGGCACACAACCTTATTTAGTATATATTATTGTGTTGAAGTGGTTAGAATTTAAAAATCATCATAATATGCTTGGAATTACGTGCAAAATTGCGATTTTAAGGGGTTTTAAGCTTTCTTGGCACTTTCGCGCACAAAGTAGCTCAAACTAGGTTTGTTTAGCACGAAACTTGGCACACAACCCTATTTGGTATATATTATTGTATTAAAGTGGTTAGAATTGAAAATCATAGTCATATGCATAAAATTACGTGCTATGTTTTGATTTTAATGGTTTTTAATCTTTTTTGACACTTTCGCGCATAAAGTAGCTCAAACTAGGTTTGTTTAGCACGAAACTTGGGACACAACCTTATTTGGTATATATTATTGTGTTGAAGTGTTTAGAATTGAAAATCATAGTCATATACTTGAAATTACGTGCTAAGTTACGATATTAAGGGTTTTTAAGCTTTTTTGGCACTTTTGCGCATAAAGTAGCTCAAACTTGGTTTGTTTTGCACGAAACTTGGCACACAACACTATTTGGTACATATATTATTGTATTGAAGTAAGTAGAATTGATATTCATAATCATATGCTTGGAATTACGTGCTAAGTTGCGATTTTAAGGGGTTCTAAGCTTTTTGGCACTTTAGCGCGTAAAGTAGTTCGAAGCTTGTTTCTTTTGCACGAAACATGGCACACAACACTATTCGGTATATATTGTTTTGGTGAAGTGTTTACAATTGAAAGTCATAGTCATATGCTTGAAATTACGTGATAAGTTGCGATTTTAAGGGTTTTTATGTTTTTATGGGACTTTTGCGCATATAGTAGCTCAAACTTGGTTTGTTTTTCAACGAAAATTGGCACAAGACACTATTTGGTATATATTATTGTTTTGAAGTGGGTAGAATGGAAAAATCATAGTCATATGCGTAAAAATTACTTTCTAAGTTTCGATTTTAAGGGTATTTAATCTTTTTTGACACTTTCGCGCATAAAGTAGGTCAAACTAGGTTTGTTTAGCACGAAACTTGGCACACCAACCTTATTTGGTATATATTATTGTGTTGAAGTGTTTAGAATTGAAAATCATAGTCATATACTTGAAATTACGTGCTAAGTTACAATATTAAGGGTTTTTAAGCTTTTTTGGCACTTTTGCGCATAAAGTAGCTCAAACTTGGTTTTGTTTTGCACGAAACTTGGCACACAACACTATTTGGTACATATATTATTGTATTGAAGTAGTTAGAATTGATATTCATAATCATATGCTTGGAATTACGTGCTAAGTTGCGATTTTAAGGGGTTATAAGCTTTTTGGCACTTTAGCGCATAAAGTAGCTCGAACCTTGTTTCTTTTGCACGAAACATGGCACACAACACTATTCGGTATATATTATTTTGTTGAAGTGTTTTACATTTGAAAGTCATAGTCATATGCTTGAAATTACGTGATAAGTTGCGATTTTAAGGGTTTTTATGTTTTTATGGGACTTTTGCGCATATAGTAGCTCAAACTTGGTTTGTTTTGCACGAAAGTTGGCACACAACACTATTTGGTATATATTATTGTTTTGAAGTGGTTAGAATGGAAAATCATAGTCATATGCGTAAAATTACTTTCTAAGTTTCGATTTTAAGGGTTTTTAATCTTTTTTGACACTTTCGCGCATAAGTAGGTCAAACTAGGTTTGTTTAGCACGAAACTTGGCACACAACCTTATTTGGTATATATTATTGTGTTGAAGTGTTTAGAATTGAAAATCATAGTCATATACTTGAAATTACATGCTAACGTGCGATTTTAAGGGTTTTTAAGCTTTTTTGGCTCTTTAGCGCATTAAGTAGCTCAAACTTTGTTTGTTTTGCACGAAACTTTGCACATAACCCTATTTGGTATATATTATTGTGTTGAAGTGGTTATAATTGAAAATCATAGTCATATGCATAAAATTACGTGCTATGTTGTGATTTTAAGGGTTTTTAAGCTTTTTAGGCACTTTTGCGCATATAGTAGCTCAAACTTGGTTTGTTTTGCAAGAAAATCTGCACACAACACTATTTGGTATATATTATTGTGTTGAAGTGGTTAGAATTTAAAATCATAGTCATATATATATAATTACTTGTTAAGTTTCGATTTTAAGGGTTTTTAATCTTTTTTCGATTCTTACGCGCATAAACTAGCTTAAACTAGGTTTGTTAAGCACGAAAGTTGGCACACCAACCTTATTTAGTATATATTATTGTGTTGAAGTGGTTAGAATTTAAAATCATCATAATATGCTTGGAATTGCGTGCAAAATTGCGATTTTAAGGGGTTTTAAGCTTTCTTGGCACTTTCGCGCACAAAGTAGCTCAAACTAGGTTTGTTTAGCACGAAACTTGGCACACAACCCTATTTGGTATATATTATTGTATTAAAGTGGTTAGAATTGAAAATCATAGTCATATGCATAAAATTACGTGCTATGTTTTGATTTTAATGGTTTTTAATCTTTTTTGACACTTTCGCGCATAAAGTAGCTCAAACTAGGTTTGTTTAGCACGAAACTTGGGACACAACCTTATTTGGTATATATTATTGTGTTGAAGTGTTTAGAATTGAAAATCATAGTCATATACTTGAAATTACGTGCTAAGTTACGATATTAAGGGTTTTTAAGCTTTTTTGGCACTTTTGCACATAAAGTAGCTCAAACTTGGTTTGTTTTGCACGAAACTTGGCACACAACACTATTTGGTACATATATTATTGTATTGAAGTAAGTAGAATTGATATTCATAATCATATGCTTGGAATTACGTGCTAAGTTGCGATTTTAAGGGGTTCTAAGCTTTTGGCACTTTAGCGCGTAAAGTAGTTCGAAGCTTGTTTCTTTTGCACGAAACATGGCACACAACACTATTCGGTATATATTGTTTTGGTGAAGTGTTTACAATTGAAAGTCATAGTCATATGCTTGAAATTACGTGATAAGTTGCGATTTTAAGGGTTTTTATGTTTTTATGGGACTTTTGCGCATATAGTAGCTCAAACTTGGTTTGTTTTGCACGAAAGTTGGCACACAACACTATTTGGTATATATTATTGTTTTGAAGTGGTTAGAATGGAAAATCATAGTCATATGCGTAAAATTACTTTCTAAGTTTCGATTTTAAGGGTTTTTAATCTTTTTTGACACTTTCGCGCATAAAGTAGGTCAAACTAGGTTTGTTTAGCACGAAACTTGGCACACAACCTTATTTGGTATATATTATTGTGTTGAAGTGTTTAGAATTGAAAATCATAGTCATATACTTGAAATTACGTGCTAAGTTACGATATTAAGGGTTTTTAAGCTTTTTTGGCACTTTTGCGCATAAAGTAGCTCAAACTTGGTTTTGTTTTGCACGAAACTTGGCACACAACACTATTTGGTACATATATTATTGTATTGAAGTAGTTAGAATTGATATTCATAATCATATGCTTGGAATTACGTGCTAAGTTGCGATTTTTAAGGGGTTTTAAGCTTTTTGGCACTTTAGCGCATAAAGTAGCTCGAACCTTGTTTCTTTTGCACGAAACATGGCACACAACACTATTCAGTATATAATATTTTGTTGAAGTGTTTACAATTGAAAGTCATAGTCATATGCTTGAAATTACGTGATAAGTTGCGATTTTAAGGGTTTTTATGTTTTTATGGACTTTTGCGCATATAGTAGCTCAAACTTGGTTGTTTTGCACGAAAGTTGGCACACAACACTATTTGGTATATATTATTGTTTTGAAGTGGTTAGAATGGAAAGTCATAGTCATATGCGTAAATTACTTTCTAAGTTTCGATTTTAAGGGTTTTTAATCTTTTTTGACACTTTCGCGCATAAAGTAGGTCAAACTAGGTTTGTTTAGCACGAAACTTGGCACACAACCTTATTTGGTATATATTATTGTGTTGAAGTGTTTAGAATTGAAAATCATAGTCATATACTTGAAATTACATGCTAACGTGCGATTTTAAGGGTTTTTTAAGCTTTTTTGGCTCTTTAGCGCATAAAGTAGCTAAAACTTTGTTTGTTTTGCACGAAACTTTGCACATAACCCTATTTGGTATATATTATTGTGTTGAAGTGGTTATAATTGAAAATCATAGTCATATGCATAAAATTACGTGCTATGTTGTGATTTTAAGGGTTTTTAAGCTTTTTTGGCACTTTTGCGCATATAGTAGCTCAAAACTTGGTTTGTTTTGCAAGAAACTCTGCACACAACACTATTTGGTATATATTATTGTGTTGAAGTGGTTAGAATTTAAAATCATAGTCATATATATATAATTACGTGTTAAGTTTCGATTTTAAGGGTTTTTAATCTTTTTCGATACTTACGCGCATAAACTAGCTTAAACTAGGTTTGTTAAGCACGAAAGTTGGCACACAACCTTATTTAGTATATATTATTGTGTTGAAGTGGTTAGAATTTAAAATCATCATAATATACTTGGAATTACGTGCAAATTGCGATTTTAAGGGGTTTTAAAGCTTTTTTGGCACTTTCGCGCACAAAGTAGCTCAAACTAGGTTTGTTTAGCACGAAACTTGGCACACAACCCTATTTGGTATATATTATTGTATTAAAGTGGTTAGAATTGAAAATCATAGTCATATGCATAAAATTACGTGCTATGTTTTGATTTTAATGGTTTTTAATCTTTTTTGACACTTTCGCGCATAAAAGTAGCTCAAACTAGGTTTGTTTAGCACGAAACTTGGGACACAACCTTATTTGGTATATATTATTGTGTTGAAGTGTTTAGAATTGAAAATCATAGTCATATACTTGAAATTACGTGCTAAGTTACGATATTAAGGGTTTTTACGCTTTTTTGGCACTTTTGCGCATAAAGTAGCTCAAACTTGGTTTGTTTTGCACGAAACTTGGCACACAACACTATTTGGTACATATATTATTGTATTGAAGTAAGTAGAATTGATATTCATAATCATATGCTTGGAATTACGTGGCTAAGTTGCGATTTTAAGGGGTTCTAAGCTTTTTGGCACTTTAGCGCGTAAAGTAGCTCGAACCTTGTTTCTTTTGCACGAAACATGGCACACAACACTATTTCGGTGTATATTATTTTGTTGACGTGTTTACAATTGAAAGTCATAGTCATATGCTTGAAATTACGTGATAAGTTGCGATTTTAAGGGTTTTTATGTTTTTATGGGACTTTTGCGCATATAGTAGCTCAAACTTGGTTTGTTTTCACACGAAAATTAGCACAAGACACTATTTGGTATATATTATTGTTTTGAAGTGGGTAGAATGGAAAATCATAGTCATATGCGTAAAATTACTTTCTAAGTTTCGATTTTAAGGGTTTTTAATCTTTTTTGACACTTTCGCGCATAAAGTAGGTCAAACTAGGTTTGTTTAGCACGAAACTTGGCACACAACCTTATTTGGTATATATTATTGTGTTGAAGTGTTTAGAATTGAAAATCATAGTCATATACTTGAAATTACGTGCTAAGTTACAATATTAAGGGTTTTTAAGCTTTTTTGGCACTTTTTGCGCATAAAGTAGCTCAAACTTGGTTTGTTTTGCACGAAACTTGGCACACAACACTATTTGGTACATATATTATTGTATTGAAGTAAGTTAGAATTGATATTCATAATCATATGCTTGGAATTACGTGCTAAGTTGCGATTTTAAGGGGTTTATAAGCTTTTTGGCACTTTAAGCGCATAAAGTAGCTCGAACCTTGTTTCTTTTGCACGAAACATGGCACACAACACTATTCGGTATATATTATTTTGTTGAAGTGTTTACATTTGAAAGTCATAGTCATATGCTTGAAATTACGTGATAAGTTGCGATTTTAAGGGTTTTTATGTTTTTATGGGACTTTTGCGCATATAGTAGCTCAAACTTGGTTTGTTTTGCACGAAAGTTGGCACAACAACACTATTTGGTATATATTATTGTTTTGAAGTGGTTAGAATGGAAAATCATAGTCATATGCGTAAAATTACTTTCTAAGTTTCGATTTTAAGGGTTTTTAATCTTTTTTGACACTTTCGCGCATAAAGTAGGTCAAACTAGGTTTGTTTAGCACGAAACTTGGCACACAACCTTTATTTGGTATATATTATTGTGTTGAAGTGTTTAGAATTGAAAATCATAGTCATATACTTGAAATTACATGCTAACGTGCGATTTTAAGGGTTTTTAAGCTTTTTTGGCTCTTTAGCGCATAAAGTAGCTCAAACTTTGTTTGTTTTGCACGAAACTTTGCACATAACCCTATTTGGTATATATTATTGTGTTGAAGTGGTTATAATTGAAAATCATAGTCATATGCATAAAATTACGTGCTATGTTGTGATTTTAAGGGTTTTTAAGCTTTTTTTGGCACTTTTGCGCATATAGTAGCTCAAACTTGGTTTGTTTTGCAAGAAAATCTGCACACAACACTATTTGGTATATATTATTGTGTTGAAGTGGTTAGAATTTAAAATCATAGTCATATATATATAATTACTTGTTAAGTTTCGATTTTAAGGGTTTTTAATCTTTTTTCGATTCTTACGCGCATAACTAGCTTAAACTAGGTTTGTTAAGCACGAAAGTTGGCACACAACCTTATTTAGTATATATTATTGTGTTGAAGTGGTTAGAATTTAAAATCATCATAATATGCTTGGAATTACGTGCAAAATTGCGATTTTAAGGGGTTTTAAGCTTTCTTGGCACTTTCGCGCACAAAGTAGCTCAAACTAGGTTTGTTTAGCACGAAACTTGGCACACAACCCTATTTGGTATATATTATGTATTAAAGTGGTTAGAATTGAAAATCATAGTCATATGCATAAAATTACGTGCTATGTTTTGATTTTAAATGGTTTTTAATCTTTTTTGACACTTTCGCGCATAAAGTAGCTCAAACTAGGTTTTGTTTAGCACTAACTTGGGGACACAACCTTATTTGGTATATATTATTGTGTTGAAGTGTTTAGAATTGAAAATCATAGTCATATACTTGAAATTACGTGCTAAGTTACGATATTAAGGGTTTTTAAGCTTTTTTGGCACTTTTGCGCATAAAGTAGCTCAAACTTGGTTTGTTTTGCACGAAACTTGGCACACAACACTATTTGGTACATATATTATTGTATTGAAGTAAGTAGAATTGATATTCATAATCATATGCTTGGAATTACGTGCTAAGTTGCGATTTTAAGGGGTTCTAAGCTTTTTGGCACTTTAGCGCGTAAAGTAGTTCGAAGCTTGTTTCTTTTGCACGAAACATGGCACACAACACTATTCGGTATATATTGTTTTGGTGAAGTGTTTACAATTGAAAGTCATAGGTCATATGCTTGAAATTACGTGATAAGTTGCGATTTTAAGGGTTTTTATGTTTTTATGGGACTTTTGCGCATATAGTAGCTCAAACTTGGTTTGTTTTTCACGAAAATTGGCACAAGACACTATTTGGTATATATTATTGTTTTGAAAGTGGGTAGAATGGAAAATCATAGTCATATGCGTAAAATTACTTTCTAAGTTTCGATTTTAAGGGTTTTTAATCTTTTTTGACACTTTCGCGCATAAAGTAGGTCAAACTAGGTTTGTTTAGCACGAAACTTGGCACACAACCTTATTTGGTATATATTATTGTGTTGAAGTGTTTAGAATTGAAAATCATAGTCATATACTTGAAATTACGTGCTAAGTTACAATATTAAGGGTTTTTAAAGCTTTTTTGGCACTTTTGCGCATAAAGTAGCTCAAACTTGGTTTGTTTTGCACGAAACTTGGCACACAACACTATTTGGTACATATATTATTGTATTGAAGTAGTTAGAATTGATATTCATAATCATATGCTTGGAATTACGTGCTAAGTTGCGATTTTAAGGGGTTATAAGCTTTTTGGCACTTTAGCGGCATAAAGTAGCTCGAACCTTGTTTTCTTTTGCACGAAACATGGCACACAACACTATTCGGTATATATTATTTTGTTGAAGTGTTTACATTTGAAAGTCATAGTCATATGCTTGAAATTACGTGATAACGTTGCGATTTTAAGGGTTTTTATGTTTTTTATGGACTTTTGCGCATATAGTAGCTCAAACTTGGTTTGTTTTGCACGAAAGTTGGCACACAACCACTATTTGGTATATATTATTGTTTTGAAGTGGTTAGAATGGAAAATCATAGTCATATGGCGTAAAATTACTTTCTAAGTTTCGATTTTAAGGGTTTTTAATCTTTTTTGACACTTTCGCGCATAAAGTAGGTCAAACTAGGTTTGTTTAGCACGAAACTTGGCACACAACCTTATTTGGTATATATTATTGTGTTGAAGTGTTTAGAATTGAAAATCATAGTCATATACCTTGAAATTACATGCTAACGTGCCGATTTTAAGGGTTTTTAAGCTTTTTTGGCTCTTTAGCGCATAAAGTAGCTCAAACTTTGTTTGTTTTGCACGAAACTTTGCACATAACCCTATTTGGTATATATTATTGTGTTGAAGTGGTTATAATTGAAAATCATAGTCATATGCATAAAATTACGTGCTATGTTGTGATTTTAAGGGTTTTTAAGCTTTTTTGGCACTTTTGCGCATATAGTAGCTCAAACTTGGTTTGTTTTGCAAGAAAATCTGCACACAACACTATTTGGTATATATTATTGTGTTGAAGTGGTTAGAAATTTAAAAATCATAGTCATATATATATAATTAATTGTTAAGTTCTCGATTTTAAGGGTTTTTTAATCTTTTTCGATTCTTACGCGCATAAACTAGCTTAAACTAGGTTTGTTAAGCACGAAAGTTGGCCACCACAACCTTATTTAGTATATATTATTGTGTTGAAGTGGTTAGAATTTAAAATCATCATAATATGCTTGGAATTGCGTGCAAAATTGCGATTTTAAGGGGGTTTTAAAGCTTTCTGGCACTTTCGCGCACAAAGTAGCTCAAAACTAGGTTTGTTTAGCACGAAACTTGGCACACAACCCTATTTGGTATATATTATTGTATTAAAGTGTTAGAATTGGAAAATCATAGTCATATGCATAAAATTACGTGCTATGTTTTGATTTTAATGGTTTTTTAATCTTTTTTGACACTTTCGCGCATAAAGTAGCTCAAACTAGGTTTGTTTAGCACGAAAACTTGGGACACACAACCTTATTTGGGTATATATTATTGTGTTTGAAGTGTTTTAGAATTGAAAAATCATAGTCATATACTTGAAATTACGTGCTAAGTTACGATATTAAGGGTTTTTAAGCTTTTTTGGCACTTTTGCACATAAAGTAGCTCAAACTTGGTTTTGTTTTTGCACGGAAACTTGGCACACAACACTATTTGGTACATATATTATTGTATTGAAGTAAGTAGAATTGATATTCATAATCATATGCTTGGAATTACGTGCTAAGTTGGCGATTTTAAGGGGTTCTAAGCTTTTTGGCACTTTAGCGCGTAAAAGTAGTTCGAAGCTTGTTTCTTTTGCACGAAAACATGGCACACCAACACTATTCGGTATATATTGTTTTGGTGAAGTGTTTACAATTGAAAGTCATAGTCATATGCTTGAAATTACGTGATAAGTTGCGATTTTAAGGGTTTTTATGTTTTTATGGGACTTTTGCGCAATATAGTAGCTCAAACTTGGTTTGTTTTTGCACGAAAGTTGGGCACACAACACTATTTTGGTATATATTATTGTTTTGAAGTGGTTAGAATGGAAAAATCATAGTCATATGCCGTAAAATTACTTTCTAAGTTTCGATTTTAAGGGTTTTTTAATCTTTTTTGACACTTTCGCGCATAAAGTAGGTCAAACTAGGTTTGTTTAGCACGAAACTTGGCACACAACCTTATTTGGTATATATTATTGTGTTGAAGTGTTTAGAAATTGAAAATCATAGTCCATATACTTGAAATTACGTGCTAAGTTACGATATTAAGGGTTTTTAAGCTTTTTTGGCACTTTTGCGCATAAAGTAGCTCAAACTTGGTTTGTTTTGCACGAAACTTGGCACACAACCACTATTTGGTACATATATTATTGTATTGAAGTAGTTAGAATTGATATATTCATAATCATATGCTTGGAATTACCGTGCTAAGTTGCGGATTTTAAGGGGTTTTAAAGCTTTTTGGCACTTTAGCGCATAAAGTAGCTCGAACCTTGTTTCTTTTGCACGAAACATGGCAACACAACACTATTCAGTATATAATATTTTGTTGAAGTGTTTACAATTGAAAGTCATAGTCATATGCTTGAAATTACGTGATAAGTTGCGATTTTAAGGGTTTTTATTGTTTTTTATGGGACTTTTGCGCATATAGTAGCTCAAACTTGGTTTGTTTTGCACGAAAGTTGGCACACAACACTATTTGGTATATATTATTGTTTTGAAGTGGTTAGAATGGAAAGTCATAGTCATATGCGTAAAATTACTTTCTAAGTTTCGATTTTAAGGGTTTTCAATCTTTTTTGACACTTTCGCGCATAAAGTAGGTCAAACTAGGTTTGTTTAGCACGAAACTTGGCACACAACCTTATTTGGTATATATTATTGTGTTGAAGTGTTTAGAATTGAAAATCATAGTCATATACTTGAAATTACATGCTAACGTGCGATTTTAAGGGTTTTTAATCTTTTTTTGGCTCTTTAGCGCATAAAGTAGCTCAAACTTTGTTTGTTTTTGCACGAAACTTTGCACATAACCCTATTTGGTATATATTTATTGTGTTGAAGTGGCTATAATTGAAAATCATAGTCATATGCATAAAATTACGTGCTATGTTGTGATTTTAAGGGTTTTTTAAGCTTTTTTTGGCACTTTTGCGCATATTAGTAGCTCAAAACTTGGTTTGTTTTGCAAGAAACTCTGCACACAACACTATTTGGTATATATTATTGTGTTGAAGTGGTTAGAATTTAAAATCATAGTCATATATATATAATTACGTGTTTAAGTTTCGATTTTAAGGGGTTTTTAATCTTTTTCGATACTTACCGGCATAAACTAGCTTAAACTAGGTTTGTTAAGCACGAAAGTTGGCACACAACCTTATTTAGTATATATTATTGTGTTGAAGTGTTAGAATTTAAAATCATCATAATATACTTGGAATTACGTGCAAAATTGCGATTTTAAGGGGTTTTTAAGCTTTTTTTGGCACTTTCGCGCACAAAGTAGCTCAAACCTAGGTTTGTTTAGCACGAAAACTTGGCACACAAACCCTATTTGGTATATATTATTGTATTAAAGTGGTTAGAATTGAAAATCATAGTCATATGCATAAAATTACGTGCTATGTTTTGATTTTAATGGTTTTTAATCTTTTTTGACACTTTCGCGCATAAAGTAGCTCAAACTAGGTTTGTTTAGCACGAAACTTTGGGACACAACCTTATTTGGTATATATTATTGTGTTGAAGTGTTTAGAATTGAAAATCATAGTCATATACTTGAAATTACGTGCTAAGTTACGATATTAAGGGTTTTTAAGCTTTTTTGGCACTTTTGCGCATAAAGTAGCTCAAACTTGGTTTGTTTTGCACGAAACTTGGCACACGCAACACTATTTGGTACATATATTATTGTATTGAAGTAAGTAGAATTGATATTCATAATCATATGCTTGGAATTACGTGCTAAGTTGCGATTTTAAGGGGTTCTAAGCTTTTTGGCACTTTTAGCCGCGTAAAGTAGCTCGAACCCTTGTTTCTTTTGCACGAAACATGGCACACAAACACTATTCGGTGTATATTATTTTGTTGACGTGTTTTACAATTGAAAGTCATAGTCATATGCTTGAAATTACGTGATAAGTTGCGATTTTAAGGGTTCTTTTATGTTTTTATGGGACTTTTGCGCATATAGTAGCTCAAACTTGGTTTGTTTTTCACGAAAATTGGCACAAGACACTATTTGGTATATATTATTGTTTTGAAGTGGGTAGAATGGAAAATCATAGTCATATGCGTAAAATTACTTTCTAAGTTTCGATTTTAAGGGTTTTTTAATCTTTTTTGGACACTTTCGCGCATAAAGTAGGTCAAACTAGGTTTGTTTAGCACGAAACTTGGCACACAACCTTATTTGGTATATTTATTGTGTTGAAGTGTTTAGAATTGAAAATCATAGTCATATACTTGAAATTACGTGCTAAGTTACAATTATTAAGGGTTTTTAAGCTTTTTTTGGCACTTTTGCGCATAAAGTAGCTCAAACTTGGTTTGTTTTTGCACGAAACTTGGCCACACAACACTATTTGGTACATATATTATTGTATTGAAGTAGTTAGAATTGATATTCATAATCATATGCCTTGGAAATTACCGTGCTAAGTTTGCGATTTTAAGGGGTTATAAGCTTTTTGGCACTTTAGCGCATAAAGTAGCTCGAACCTTGTTTCTTTTGCACGAAACATGGCACACCAACACTATTCGGTATATATTATTTTGTTGAAGTGTTTTACATTCCGAAAGTCATAGTCATAATGCTTGAAAATTACGTGATAAGTTGCGATTTTAAGGGTTTTTATGTTTTTATGGGACTTTTGCGCATATAGTAGCTCAAACTTGGTTTGTTTTGCACGAAAGTTGCCACACAACACTATTTGGTATATATTATTGTTTTGAAGTGGTTAGAATGGAAAATCATAGGTCCATATGCGTAAAATTACTTTCTAAGTTTCGATTTTAAGGGTTTTTAATCTTTTTGACACTTTCGCGCATAAAGTAGGTCAAACTAGGTTTGTTTAGCACGAAACTTGGCACACAACCTTATTTTGGTATATATTATTGTGTTGAAGTGTTAGAATTGAAAATCATATCCATATACTTGAAATTACATGCTAACGTGCGATTTTAAAGGTTTTTAAGCTTTTTTGGCTCTTTAGCGCATAAAGTAGCTCAAACTTTGTTTGTTTTGCACGAAACTTTGCACATAACCCTATTTGGTATATATTATTTGTGTTGAAGTGGTTATAATTGAAAATCATAGTCATA
>NC_080047.1:26703132-26743669 GCF_026212465.1 Amaranthus tricolor
TTACAAAACTTGGCACACAACACTATTTGGTATATATTATTGTGTTGAAGTGGTTATAATTAAAATCAAAGTCATATGCTAGATATTAAGTGTTAAGTTGCGATTTTAAAGGGTTTTTAAGCGTGTTTGCCACTTTTGCGCCTAAAGTAGCTCAAACTTGGTTTATTTTGCACGAAACTTGGCACACAACACTATTTGGTACATATTATTGTGTTGAAGTGGTTAGAATGGAAAATCATAGTCATATGCTAGAAACTACGTGTTAAGTTGCGATTTTAAGGGTTTTTAAGCGTTTTTGCCAATTTTGCGCATAAAGCAGCTCAAACTTAGTTTGTTTTGCACGAAACTCGACACACAACACTATTTGGTATATATTATTGTGTTGATGTGGTTAAAATTGAAAATATAGTCATATGCTAGATATTAAGTGTTAAGTTGCGATTTTAAGGGTTTTTAAGAGTTTTGTCCACTTTTGCGCATAAAGTAGCTCAAACTTGGTTCATTTGTACGAAACATGGCACACAAAACTATTTGGTATATATTATTGTGTTAAAGTGGGTAGAATTGAAAATCATAGTCATATGCTAGATATTAAGTGTTAAGTTACTATTTTAAGGGTTTTTAAGCGTTTTTGACACTTTTGCGCATAAAGTAGCTCCAACTAGGTTTGTTTTGCACGAAACTTGGCACACAACGCTGTTTGGTATATATATTATTGTGTTGAAGTGGTTATAATTTAAAATCATAGTCATATGCAAGATATTAAGGTTTAAGTTACTATTTTAAGCGTTTTTAAGCGTTTTTGACATTCTGCGCATAAAGTAGCTCAAACTTGGTTTATTTTGCACGAAACTTGGCACACAAAACTATTTGGTATATATTATTGTGTTGAATTGGTTGGAATTTAAAATCATAGTCATATACTAGATATTAAGTGTTAAGTTGCGATTTTATGGGTTTTTAAGCATTTTTGCCACTTTTGCGCATAAAGTAGCTCAAACTTGGTTTGTTTTGCACGAAACTTGGCACACAACACTATTTAGGTATATATTATTGTGTTGAAGTGGTTAAAATTTAAAATCATAGTCATATGCTAGATATTAAGTGTTAAGTTGCGATTTTAAGTGTTTTTAAGCATTTTTGCCACTTTTGCGAATAAAGTAGCTCAAACTTGGTTTGTTTTGCACGAAACTTGGCACACAACACTATTTGGTTTATATTATTGTGTTAAAGTGGTTAGAATTGAAAATAATAGTCATATGCTAGATATTAAGTGTTAAGTTGCGATTTTAAGGGTTTTTAAGCGTTTTTGCCACTTTTGCGTATAAAGTAGTTCAAACTTGGTTTGTTCTGCACGAAACTTGGCACACAACACTATTTTGTATATACTATTGTGTTGAAGTGGTTAGAATTGAAAATCAAAGTCATATTCTAGAAATTACGTGTTAAGTTACTATTTTAAGGGTTTTTAAGCGTTTTTGACATTTTTGTGCATAAAGTAGCTCAAACTTGGTTTGTTTTGCACTAAACAAAACACTATTTGGTATATATTATTGTGTTGAAGTGGTTGGAATTTAAAATCATAGTCATATACTAGATATTAAGTGTTAAGTTGCGAATTTAAGGATTTTTAAGCATTTTTTCCACTTTTTCGCATAAAGTAGCTCAAACTTGGTTTGTTTTGCACAAAACATGGCACACAACACTATTTGGTAAATATTATTGTGTTGAAGTGGTTAAAATTTAAAATCATAGTCATATGCTAGATATTAAGTGTTAAGTTGCGATTTTAAGGCTTTTTAAGCATTTTTGCCACTTTTGCGCATAAAGTAGCTCAAACTTGGTTTGTTTTACACTAAACTTGGCACACAACACTATTTGGTTTATATTATTGTGTTAAAGTGGTTAGAGTTGAAAATAATAGTCATATGCTAGATATTAAGTGTTAAGTTGCGATTTTAAAGGTTTTTAAGCGTTTTTGCCAATTTTGCGCATAAAGTAGCTCAAACTCTGTTTGTTATGCATGAAACTTGGCACACAACACTATTTGGTATATATTATTGTGTTCAAGTGGTTAGAATTGAAAATCATAGTCATATGCTAGATATTAAGTGTTAAGTTTGGATTTTAAGGGTTTTTTAGCGTTTTTGCCACTTTTGCGCATAAAGTAGCTCATACTTGGTTTGTTCCGCAAGAAACTTGGCACACAACACTATTTTGTATATACTATTGTGTTGAAGTGGTTAGAATTGAAAATCCTGGTCATATTCTAGAAATTACGTGTTAAGTTGCGATTTTAAGGGTTTTTAAGCGTTTTTGTCAGTTTTGCGCATAAAATAGCTCAAACTTTGTTTGTTTTGCACGAAGCTTGACACACAACACTATTTGGTATATATTATTGTGTTGAAGCGGTTAGAAATGAAAATCATAGTCATATGCTAGATACTAAGTGTTAAGTTACTATTTTAAGGGTTTTTAAGCGTTTTTGACACTTTTGCGCATAAAGTAGCTCAAACTTGGTTTGTTTTGCACGTATCTTAGCACACAACACTGTTTGGTATATATTATTTTGCTGAAGTGGTTATAATTTAAAATCATAGTCATATGCTAGATATTAAGTGTTAAGTTGCGATTTTAGGGGTTTTTAAGCGTTTTTGCCACTTTTGCGCATAAACTAGCTTAAACTTGGTTTGTTTTTTACAAAACTTGGCACACAACAATATTTGTTATATATTATTGTGTTGAAGTGGTTATAATTTAAAATCAAAGTCATATGCTAGATATTAAGTGTTAAGTTGCGATTTAAAGGGTTTTTAAGCGTGTTTGCCACTTTTGCGCATAAAGTAGCTCAAACTTGGTTTGTTCTGCATGATACTTGGCACACAACACTATTTGGTACATATTATTGTGTTGAAGTGGTTAGAATGGAAAATCATAGTCATATGCTAGAAACTACGTGTTAAGTTGCGATTTTAAGGGTTTTTAAGCGTTTTTGCCAATTTTGCGCATAAAGCAGCTCAAACTTAGTTTGTTTTGCACGAAACTCGACACACAACACTATTTGGTATATATTGTTGTGTTGATGTGGTTAAAATTGAAAATATAGTCATAGGCTGGATATTAAGTGTTAAGTTGCGATTTTAAGGGTTTTTAAGAGTTTTTGCCACTTTTGCGCATAAAGTAGCTCAAACTTGGTTCGTTTGCACGAAACTTGGCACACAATACTATTTGGTATATATTATTGTGTTAAAGTGGGTAGAATTAAAAAATCATAATCATATGCTAGATATTAAGAGTTAAGTTGCGATTTTAATGGTTTTTAAGCGTTTTTGCCACTTTTTGCGCATAAAGTAGCTCACACTTGGTTTGTTTTGCACGAAACTTTGCACACAACACTATTTGGTATATATTATTGTGTTGAAGTGGTTAGAATTGAAAATCATAGTCATATGCTAAAACGTACGTGTTAAGTTGCGATTTTAAGAGTTTTTAAGCGTTTTTTGCCAGTTTTGCGCATAAAGCAGCTCAAACTTGGTTTGTATTGCACGAAACTTGACACACAACACTATTTGGTATATATTATTGGGTTGAAGTTGTTAAAAATGAAAATCATTCTCATATGCTAGATATTAAGTGTTAAGTTACTATTTAAGGGTTTTTTAAGCGTTTTTGACACTTTTGCGCATAAAGTAGCTCAAACTTGGTTTGTTTTGCACGAAGCTTGACACACAACACTATTTGTTATATATTATTGTGTTGAAGTGGTTATAAATCAAAATCATAGTCATATGCTTGATACCAAGTGTTAAGTTACTATTTTAAGGGTTTTTAAGCGTTTTTGACACTTTTGCGCATAAAGCAGCTCAAACTTGGTTTGTTTTGCATGAAACTTGGCACACAACACTGTTTGATATATATGATTGTGTTGAAGTGGTTATAATTTAAAATCATAGTCATATGCTAGATATTAAGTGTTAAGTTGCGATTTTAAGAGTTTTTAAGCGTTTTTGCCACTTTTGCGCATAAAGTAGCTCAAACTTGGTTTGTTCTGCACGAAACTTGGCACACAACACTATTTGGTATATATTATTGTGTTGAACTGGTTAGAATTGAAAATGATAGTCATATTCTAGAAACTATGTGTTAAGTTGCGATTTTAAGGGTTTTCAAGCGTTTTTTTCCAGTTTTGCTCATAAAGCAGCTCAAATTTGGTTTGTATTGCACGAAACTTGACACACAACACTATATGGTATATATTATTGTGTTAAAGTGGTTAGAATTTAAAATCGTACTCTCATGCTAGATATTAAGTTTTAAGTTGCGATTTTAAGGGTTTTTAAGCGTTTTTGCCACTTTTGCGCATAAAGTAGCTCAAACTTGGTTTGTTCTGCACGAAACTTGGCACACAACACTATTTGGTTTATATTATTGTGTTGAAGTAGTTCGAATTTAAAATCATAGTCATATGCTAGATATTAAGTGTTAAGTTGCAATTTTAAGGATTTTTATGCGTTTTGCCACTTTTGCGAATAAAGTAGCTCAAACTTGGTTTGTTTTGCACAAAACTAGGCACACAATACTATTTGGTATATATTATTGTGTTGAAGTGGTTAAAATTTAAAATTATAGTCATATGCTAGATATTAAGTGTTAAATGCGATTTTAAGGGTTTTTAAGCATTTTTACCACTTTTGTGCATAAAGTAGCTCAAACTTGGTTTGTTTTGCACAAAACACTATTTGGTTTATATTATTGTGTTAAAGTGGTTAGAATTGAAAATAATAGTCATATGCTAGATATTAAGTGTTAAGTTGCGATTTTAAAGGTTTTTAAGCGTTTTTGCCACTTTTGCGCATAAAGTAGCTCAAGCTTGGTTTAACTGCACGAAACTTGGCACACAACACTATTTCGTATATACTATTGTGTTGAAGTGGTTAGAATTGAAAATCATGGTTATATTCTAGAAATTACGTGTTAAGTTGCGATTTTAAGGGTTTTTAAGCGTTTTTGCCAGTTTTGCGCATAAAGCAGCTGAAACTAGGTTTGTTTTGCACGAAGCTTGACACACAACACTATTTGGTGTATATAATTGTGTTGAAGTGATTAGAAATGAAAATCATAGTCATATGCTAGATACTAAGTGTTAAGTTACTATTTTAAGGTTTTTAAGCGTTTTTGACACTTTTGCGCATAAAGTAGCTCAAACTTGGTTTATTCTGCACGAAACTTACCACACAACACTATTTGGTACATATTATTGTGTTGAAATGGTTAGAATGGAAAATCATAGTCATATGCTCGAAATTACGTGTTAAGTTGCGATTTTAAGGGTTTTTAAGCGTTTTTGCCAATTTTATGCATAAAGTAGCTCAAACTTAGTTTGTTTTGCACGAAACATGACACACAACACTATTTGGTATATATTATTGTGTTGAAGTGGTTATAATTTAAAATCATAGTGATATGCTAGATATTAAGTGTTAAGTTGCGATTTTAAGGGTTTTTTAAGCATTTTTGCCACTTTTGCGCATAAAGTAGCTCAAACTTTGTTTGTTTTGCACAAATCATGGCACACAACACTATTTGTTATATATTATTGTGTTGAAGTGGTTAGAATTGAAAATCATAGTCATGTGCTAGATATTAGGTGTTAAGTTACTATTTTAAGGGTTTTTAAGTGTTTTTGACACTTTTGCGCATAAAGTAGCTCAAACTTGGTTTGTTTACCACGAAACTTGGCACACAACACTGTTTGGCATATATTATTGTGTTAAAGTGGTTATAATTGAAAATCATAGTCATATGCTAGATATTAAGTGTTAAGTTGCGATTTTATGGGTTTTTAAGAGTTTTTGCCACTTTTGCGCATAAAGTATCTCAAACTTGGTTCGTTTGCACGAAACTTGGTACACAACACTATTTGGTATATATATTGTGTTAAAGTGTTTAGAGTTGAAAGTCATAGTCATATGCTAGATATTAAGTGTTACGTCGCAATTTTAAAGGTTTTTAAACGTTTTTGCCACTTTTGCGCATAAAGTAGCTCAAACTTCGTTTATTTTGCACGAAACTTGGCACACAACACTATTTGGTATATATTATTGTGTTTAAGTGCTTAGAATTGAAAATTTTTAGTCATATGCTAGATATTAAATGTTAAGTTATTATTTAACGGGTTTTTAAGTGTTTTTGACACTTTTGCGCAAAAAGTAGCTCAAACTTGGTTTGTTTTGCACGAAACTTGGCACACAACACTGTTTGGCATATATTATTGTGTTGAAGTGGTTATAATTGAAAATCATAGTCATATTCTAGATATTAAGTGTTAAGTTGCGATTTTAAGGGTTTTTAAGCGTTTTTGCCACTTTTGCGCATAAAGTAGCTCAAACTTTGTTTATTTTGCACAAAACATGGCACACAACACTATTTGGTATATACTATTGTGTTGAAGTGGTTAAAACTTAAAATCATAGTCATATGCAAGATATTAAGTGTTAAGTTGCGATTTTAAGGGTTTTTAAGAGTTTTTGCCACTTTTGCGCATAAAGTAGCTCAAACTTGGTTCGTTTGCACGAAACTTGGCACACAACACTATTTGGTATAAATTATTGTGTTAAACTGGTTAGAATTTAAAATCATAGTCATATGCTAGATATTAAGTGTTATCTTGCGATTTTAAAGGTTTTTAAGCGTTTTTGCCACTTATGCACATAAAGTAGCTCAAACTTCGTTTGTTTTGCACGAAACTTGGGACACAACACCATTTGGTATATATTATTGTGTTCAAGTGGTTAGAATTTAAAATCAAAGTCAGATGCTAGACATTAAGTGTTAACTTGCGATTTTAAGGGTTTTTTTAGCGTTTTTGCCTCTTTTGCGCATAAAGTAGCTCAAAATTGGTTTGTTTTGCACGAAACTTCGCACACGACACTGTTTGGTATATATTATTGTGTTGAAGTGGTTAGAATTCAAAATCATAGTCATATGCTATAAATTACGTGTTAAGTTGCGATTTTAAGGTTTTTTAAGCGTTTTTGCCAGTTTTGCGCATAAAGTAGCTAAAAATTGGTTTGTTTTGCACGAAACTTGGCACACAACACTGTTTGGTATATATTATTGTGTTGAAGTGGTTATAATTGAAAATCATTCTCATATGCTAGATATTTAGTGTTAATTTGCGATTTTAAGGGTTTTTAAGCGTTTATGCAACTTTTGCGCATAAAGTAGCTCAAACTTGTTTTGTTTTGCACAAAACCTTGCACACAACGCTATTTGGTAAATATTATTGTGTTGAAGTGGTTAAAATTTAACATCATAGTCATATGCTAGATATTAAGTGTTAAGTTGCGATTTAAAGGGTTTTTAAGAGTTTCTTCCACTTTTGCGGATAAAGTAACTCAAACTTGGTTAGAATTGAAAATCATACTCATATGCTGCAAATTACGTGTTAAGTTGCGATTTTAAGGGTTTTTAAGCGTTTGTGCCAGTTATGCGCATAAAGCAGTTCAAACTTGGTTTGTTTTGCACAAAAGTTGGCACACAACACTATTTGGTATATATTATTGTTTTGAAGTGGTTAGAATTGAAAATCATAGTCATATGCTAAATATTAAGTGTTAAGTTGCGATAAGAAAGGTTTTTAAGCGTTTTTGCCACTTTTGCGCATAAAGTTGCTCAAACTTCGTTTCTTTTGCACGAAACATGGCACACAACACTATTTGGTATATATTATTGTGTTGAAGTGGTTAGAATTGAAAATCATAGTCATATGCTAGATATTAAGTGTTAAGTTGCGATTTTAAGGGTTTTTAAGAGTTTTTGCCACTTTGGCGCATAAAGTATCTCAAACTTGGTTCGTTTGCACGAAACTTGGTACACAACACTATTTGGTATATATATTGTGTTAAAGTGTTTAGAATTGAAAGTCATAGTCATATGCTAGATATTAAGTGTTAAGTTGCAATTTTAAAGGTTTTTAAACGTTTTTGCCAGTTTTGCGCATAAAGTAGCTAAAAATTGGTTTGTTTTGCACGAAACTTGGCACACAACACTGTTTGGCATATATTATTGTGTTGAAGTGGTTATAATTGAAAATCATTCTCATATGCTAGATATTTAGTGTTAAGTTGCGATTTTAAGGGTTTTTAAGCGTTTATGCAACTTTTGCGCATAAAGTAGCTCAAACTTGTTTTGTTTTGCACAAAACCTTGCACACAACGCTATTTGGTAAATATTATTGTGTTGAAGTGGTTAAAATTTAACATCATAGTCATATGCTAGATATTAAGTGTTAAGTTGCGATTTAAAGGGTTTTTAAGAGTTTCTTCCACTTTTGCGCATAAATTAGCTCAAACTTGGTTTGTTTTGCACAAAAGTTGGCACACAACACTATTTGGTATATATTATTGTTTTGAAGTGGTTAGAATTGAAAATCATAGTCATATGCTAGATATTAAGTGTTAAGTTGCGATATTAAAGGTTTTTAAGCGTTTTTGCCACTTTTGCGCATAAAACTTGGCACACAACACTAATTGGTATATATTATTGTGTTCAAGTGGTTAGAATTGAAAATCATATTCATATGCTAGATATTAAGTGTTAAGTTGCGATTTTATAGGTTTTTAAGCATTTTTGCCACTTTTGCGCATAAAGTAGCTCAAACTTCGTTTTTTTTTGCACGAAACTTGGGACACAACACTATTTGGTATATATTATTGTGTTCAAGTGGTTAGAATTTAAAATCAAAGTCATATGCTAGACATTAAGTTTTAAGTTGCGATTTTAAGGTTTTTTAAGCGTTTTTGCCTGTTTTGCGCATAAAGTAGCTAAAACTTGGTTTGTTTTGCACGAAACATGGTACACAACACTGTTTGGTATATATTATTGTGTTGAAGTGTTTATAATTGAAAATCATACTCATATGCAAGATATTTAGTGTTAAGTTGCGATTTTAAGGGTTTTTAAGCGTTTATGCAACTTTTGCGCATAAAGTAGCTCAAATTTGGTTTGTTTTGCACAAAACTTGGCACACAACACTATTTGGTAAATATTATTGTGTTGAAGTGGTTAAAATTTAATATCATAGTCATATGCTAGATATTAAGTGTTAAGTTGCGATTTTAAAGGTTTTTAAGAGTTGTTTCCACTTTTGCGGATAAAGTAACTCAAATTTGGTTTGTTCTGCACGAAACTTGGCACACAACACTATTTGGTATATAATATTGTGTTGAAGTGGTTAGAATTGAAAATCATACTCATATGCTGGAAATTACGTGTTAAGTTGCGATTTTAAGGGTTTTTAAGCGTTTGTGCCAGTTATGCGCATAAAGCAGTTCAAACTTGCTTTGTTTTGCACGAAACTTGACACACAACACTATTTGGTATATATTATTGTGTTGAAGTGGTTAGAAATGAAAATCATTATCATATGCTAGATATTAAGTGTTAAGTTACTATTTTAAGGGTTTTAAAGCGTTTTTGACACTTTTGCGCATAAAGTTGATCAAACTTGGTTTGTTTTGCACGAAACTTGTCACACAACACTGTTTGGTATATATTATTGTGTTGAAGTGGTTATAATTGAAAATCATAGTCATATGCTAGAAATTACGTGTTAAGTTGCGATTTTAAGGCTTTTTAAGCGTTTATGCCAGTTTTGCGCATAAAGCAGCTCAAACTTGGTTTGTTTTGCACGAAACTTGGCACACAACACTGTTTGGTATATATTATTGTGTTGAAGTGGTTAGAATTGAAAATCATAGTCATATGCTAGATATTAAGTGTTAAATGGTGATTTTAAGGGTTTTTAAGCGTTTTTGCCACTTTTGCGCATAAAGTAGCTCAAACTTGGTTTATTTTGCACAAAACATGGGTCACGACACTATTTGGTATATATTATTGTGTTGAAGTGGTTAAAATGGAAAATCATAGTCATATGCTAGATATTAAGTGTTAAGTTGCGATTTTAAGGGTTTTTTTTAGCGTTTTTGCCTCTTTTGCGCATAAAGTAGCTCAAAATTGGTTTGTTTTGCACGAAACTTCGCACACGACACTGTTTGGTATATATTATTGTGTTGAAGTGGTTAGAATTCAAAATCATAGTCATATGCTATAAATTACGTGTTAAGTTGCGATTGCGATTTTAAGGTTTTTTAAGCGTTTTTGCCAGTTTTGCGCATAAAGTAGCTAAAAATTGGTTTGTTTTGCACGAAACTTGGCACACAACACTGTTTGGTATATATTATTGTGTTGAAGTGGTTATAATTGAAAATCATTCTCATATGCTAGATATTTAGTGTTAAGTTGCGATTTTAAGGGTTTTTAAGCGTTTATGCAACTTTTGCGCATAAAGTAGCTCAAACTTGTTTTGTTTTGCACAAAACCTTGCACACAACGCTATTTGGTAAATATTATTGTGTTGAAGTGGTTAAAATTTAACATCATAGTCATATGCTAGATATTAAGTGTTAAGTTGCGATTTAAAGGGTTTTTAAGAGTTTCTTCCACTTTTGCGGATAAAGTAACTCAAACTTGGTTAGAATTGAAAATCATACTCATATGCTGCAAATTACGTGTTAAGTTGCGATTTTAAGGGTTTTTAAGCGTTTGTGCCAGTTATGCGCATAAAGCAGTTCAAACTTGGTTTGTTTTGCACGAAACTTGACACACAACACTATTTGGTATATATTATTGTGTTGAAGTGGTTAGAAATGAAAATCATTGTCATATGCTAGATATTAAGTGTTAAGTTACTATTTTATGGGTTTTTAAGCGTTTTGACACTTTTGCGCATAAAGTAGCCCAACTTGGTTTGTTTTGCACGAAACTTGGCACACAACACTGTTTGGTATATATTATTGTGTTGAAGCGGTTATAATTGAAAATCATAGTCATATGCTAGATATTAAGTGTTAAGTTGCGATTTTAAGGGTTTTTAAGCGTTTTTTCCACTTTTGCGAATAAATTAGCTCAAACTTGGTTTGTTTTGCACAAAAGTTGGCACACAACACTATTTGGTATATATTATTGTTTTGAAGTGGTTAGAATTGAAAATCATAGTCATATGCTAGATATTAAGTGTTAAGTTGCGATATTAAAGGTTTTTAAGCGTTTTTGCCACTTTTGCGCATAAAGTAGCTCAAACTTCGTTTGTTTTGCATGAAACTTGGCACACAACACTAATTGGTATATATTATTGTGTTCAAGTGGTTAGAATTGAAAATCATATTCATATGCTAGATATTAAGTGTTAAGTTGCGATTTTATAGGTTTTTAAGCATTTTTGCCACTTTTGCGCATAAAGTAGCTCAAACTTCGTTTTTTTTGCACGAAACTTGGGACACAACACTATTTGGTATATATTATTGTGTTCAAGTGGTTAGAATTTAAAATCAAAGTCATATGCTAGACATTAAGTTTTAAGTTGCGATTTTAAGGTTTTTTAAGCGTTTTTGCCTGTTTTGCGCATAAAGTAGCTAAAACTTGGTTTGTTTTGCACGAAACATGGTACACAACACTGTTTGGTATATATTATTGTGTTGAAGTGGTTATAATTGAAAATCATACTCATATGCAAGATATTTAGTGTTAAGTTGCGATTTTAAGGGGTTTTAAGCGTTTATGCAACTTTTGCGCATAAAGTAGCTCAAACTTGGTTTGTTTTGCACAAAACTTTGCACACAACACTATTTGGTAAATATTATTGTGTTGAAGTGGTTAAAATTTAATATCATAGTCATATGCTAGATATTAAGTGTTAAGTTGCGATTTTAAAGGTTTTTAAGAGTTGTTTCCACTTTTGCGGATAAAGTAACTCAAATTTGGTTTGTTCTGCACGAAACTTGGCACACAACACTATTTGGTATATAATATTGTGTTGAAGTGGTTAGAATTGAAAATCATACTCATATGCTGGAAATTACGTGTTAAGTTGCGATTTTAAGGGTTTTTAAGCGTTTGTGCCAGTTATGCGCATAAAGCAGTTCAAACTTGCTTTGTTTTGCACGAAACTTGACACACAACACTATTTGGTATATATTATTGTGTTGAAGTGGTTAGAAATGAAAATCATTGTCATATGCTAGATATTAAGTGTTAAGTTACTATTTTAAGGGTTTTAAAGCGTTTTTGACACTTTTGCGCATAAAGTTGATCAAACTTGGTTTGTTTTGCACGAAACTTGTCACACAACACTGTTTGGTATATATTATTGTGTGGAAGTGGTTATAATTGAAAATCATAGTCATATGCTAGAAATTACGTGTTAAGTTGCGATTTTAAGGCTTTTTAAGCGTTTATGCCAGTTTTGCGCATAAAGCAGCTCAAACTTGGTTTGTTTTGCACGAAACTTGGCACACAACACTGTTTGGTATATATTATTGTGTTGAAGTGGTTAGAATTGAAAATCATAGTCATATGCTAGATATTAAGTGTTAAATGGTGATTTTAAGGGTTTTTAAGCGTTTTTGCCACTTTTGCGCATAAAGTAGCTCAAACTTGGTTTATTTTGCACAAAACATGGGTCACGACACTATTTGGTATATATTATTGTGTTGAAGTGGTTAAAATGGAAAATCATAGTCATATGCTAGATATTAAGTGTTAAGTTGCGATTTTAAGGGTTTTTTTAGCGTTTTTGCCTCTTTTGCGCATAAAGTAGCTCAAAATTGGTTTGTTTTGCACGAAACTTCGCACACGACACTGTTTGGTATATATTATTGTGTTGAAGTGGTTAGAATTCAAAATCATAGTCATATGCTATAAATTACGTGTTAAGTTGCGATTTAGGTTTTAAGCGTTTTTGCCAGTTTTGCGCATAAAGTAGCTAAAATTGGTTTGTTTTGCACGAAACTTGGCACACAACACTGTTTGGTATATATTATTGTGTTGAAGTGGTTATAATTGAAAATCATTCTCATATGCTAGATATTTAGTGTTAAGTTGCGATTTTAAGGGTTTTTAAGCGTTTATGCAACTTTTGCGCATAAAGTAGCTCAAACTTGTTTTGTTTTGCACAAAACCTTGCACACAACGCTATTTGGTAAATATTATTGTGTTGAAGTGGTTAAAATTTAACATCATAGTCATATGCTAGATATTAAGTGTTAAGTTGCGATTTAAAGGGTTTTTAAGAGTTTCTTCCACTTTTGCGGATAAAGTAACTCAAACTTGGTTAGAATTGAAAATCATACTCATATGCTGCAAATTACGTGTTAAGTTGCGATTTTAAGGGTTTTTAAGCGTTTGTGCCAGTTATGCGCATAAAGCAGTTCAAACTTGGTTTGTTTTGCACGAAACTTGACACACAACACTATTTGGTATATATTATTGTGTTGAAGTGGTTAGAAATGAAAATCATTGTCATATGCTAGATATTAAGTGTTAAGTTACTATTTTATGGGTTTTTAAGCGTTTTTGACACTTTTGCGCATAAAGTAGCCCAACTTGGTTTGTTTTGCACGAAACTTGGCACACAACACTGTTTGGTATATATTATTGTGTTGAAGCGGTTATAATTGAAAATCATAGTCATATGCTAGATATTAAGTGTTAAGTTGCGATTTTAAGGGTTTTTAAGCGTTTTTTCCACTTTTGCGATAAATTAGCTCAAACTTGGTTTGTTTTGCACAAAAGTTGGCACACAACACTATTTGGTATATATTATTGTTTTGAAGTGGTTAGAATTGAAAATCATAGTCATATGCTAGATATTAAGTGTTAAGTTGCGATATTAAAGGTTTTTAAGCGTTTTTGCCACTTTTGCGCATAAAGTAGCTCAAACTTCGTTTGTTTTGCATGAAACTTGGCACACAACACTAATTGGTATATATTATTGTGTTCAAGTGGTTAGAATTGAAAATCATATTCATATGCTAGATATTAAGTGTTAAGTTGCGATTTTATAGGTTTTTAAGCATTTTTGCCACTTTTGCGCATAAAGTAGCTCAAACTTCGTTTTTTTTGCACGAAACTTGGGACACAACACTATTTGGTATATATTATTGTGTTCAAGTGGTTAGAATTTAAAATCAAAGTCATATGCTAGACATTAAGTTTTAAGTTGCGATTTTAAGGTTTTTTTAAGCGTTTTTGCCTGTTTTGCGCATAAAGTAGCTAAAACTTGGTTTGTTTTGCACGAAACATGGTACACAACACTGTTTGGTATATATTATTGTGTTGAAGTGGTTATAATTGAAAATCATACTCATATGCAAGATATTTAGTGTTAAGTTGCGATTTTAAGGGGTTTTAAGCGTTTATGCAACTTTTGCGCATAAAGTAGCTCAAACTTGGTTTGTTTTGCACAAAACTTTGCACACAACACTATTTGGTAAATATTATTGTGTTGAAGTGGTTAAAATTTAATATCATAGTCATATGCTAGATATTAAGTGTTAAGTTGCAATTTTAAAGGTTTTTAAGAGTTGTTTCCACTTTTGCGGATAAAGTAACTCAAATTTGGTTTGTTCTGCACGAAACTTGGCACACAACACTATTTGGTATATAATATTGTGTTGAAGTGGTTAGAATTGAAAATCATACTCATATGCTGGAAATTACGTGTTAAGTTGCGATTTTAAGGGTTTTTAAGCGTTTGTGCCAGTTATGCGCATAAAGCAGTTCAAACTTGCTTTGTTTTGCACGAAACTTGACACACAACACTATTTGGTATATATTATTGTGTTGAAGTGGTTAGAAATGAAAATCATTGTCATATGCTAGATATTAAGTGTTAAGTTACTATTTTAAGGGTTTTAAAGCGTTTTTGACACTTTTGCGCATAAAGTTGATCAAACTTGGTTTGTTTTGCACGAAACTTGTCACACAACACTGTTTGGTATATATTATTGTGTGGAAGTGGTTATAATTGAAAATCATAGTCATATGCTAGAAATTACGTGTTAAGTTGCGATTTTAAGGCTTTTTAAGCGTTTATGCCAGTTTTGCGCATAAAGCAGCTCAAACTTGGTTTGTTTTGCACGAAACTTGGCACACAACACTGTTTGGTATATATTATTGTGTTGAAGTGGTTAGAATTGAAAATCATAGTCATATGCTAGATATTAAGTGTTAAATGGTGATTTTAAGGGTTTTTAAGCGTTTTTGCCACTTTTGCGCATAAAGTAGCTCAAACTTGGTTTATTTTGCACAAAACATGGGTCACGACACTATTTGGTATATATTATTGTGTTGAAGTGGTTAAAATGGAAAATCATAGTCATATGCTAGATATTAAGTGTTAAGTTGCGATTTTAAGGGTTTTTTTAGCGTTTTTGCCTCTTTTGCGCATAAAGTAGCTCAAAATTGGTTTGTTTTGCACGAAACTTCGCACACGACACTGTTTGGTATATATTATTGTGTTGAAGTGGTTAGAATTCAAAATCATAGTCATATGCTATAAATTACGTGTTAAGTTGCGATTTTAAGGTTTTTTAAGCGTTTTTGCCAGTTTTGCGCATAAAGTAGCTAAAAATTGGTTTGTTTTGCACGAAACTTGGCACACAACACTGTTTGGTATATATTATTGTGTTGAAGTGGTTATAATTGAAAATCATTCTCATATGCTAGATATTTAGTGTTAAGTTGCGATTTTAAGGGTTTTTAAGCGTTTATGCAACTTTTGCGCATAAAGTAGCTCAAACTTGTTTTGTTTTGCACAAAACCTTGCACACAACGCTATTTGGTAAATATTATTGTGTTGAAGTGGTTAAAATTTAACATCATAGTCATATGCTAGATATTAAGTGTTAAGTTGCGATTTAAAGGGTTTTTAAGAGTTTCTTCCACTTTTGCGGATAAAGTAACTCAAACTTGGTTAGAATTGAAAATCATACTCATATGCTGCAAATTACGTGTTAAGTTGCGATTTTAAGGGTTTTTAAGCGTTTGTGCCAGTTATGCGCATAAAGCAGTTCAAACTTGGTTTGTTTTGCACGAAACTTGACACACAACACTATTTGGTATATATTATTGTGTTGAAGTGGTTAGAAATGAAAATCATTGTCATATGCTAGATATTAAGTGTTAAGTTACTATTTTAAGGGTTTTTAAGCGTTTTTGACACTTTTGCGCATAAAGTAGCCCAACTTGGTTTGTTTTGCACGAAACTTGGCACACAACACTGTTTGGTATATATTATTGTGTTGAAGCGGTTATAATTGAAAATCATAGTCATATGCTAGATATTAAGTGTTAAGTTGCGATTTTAAGGGTTTTTAAGCGTTTTTTCCACTTTTGCGAATAAATTAGCTCAAACTTGGTTTGTTTTGCACAAAAGTTGGCACACAACACTATTTGGTATATATTATTGTTTTGAAGTGGTTAGAATTGAAAATCATAGTCATATGCTAGATATTAAGTGTTAAGTTGCGATATTAAAGGTTTTTAAGCGTTTTTGCCACTTTTGCGCATAAAGTAGCTCAAACTTCGTTTGTTTTGCATGAAACTTGGCACACAACACTAATTGGTATATATTATTGTGTTCAAGTGTTTAGAATTGAAAATCATATTCATATGCTAGATATTAAGTGTTAAGTTGCGATTTTATAGGTTTTTAAGCATTTTTGCCACTTTTGCGCATAAAGTAGCTCAAACTTCGTTTTTTTTGCACGAAACTTGGGACACAACACTATTTGGTATATATTATTGTGTTCAAGTGGTTAGAATTTAAAATCAAAGTCATATGCTAGACATTAAGTTTTAAGTTGCGATTTTAAGGTTTTTTAAGCGTTTTTGCCTGTTTTGCGCATAAAGTAGCTAAAACTTGGTTTGTTTTGCACGAAACATGGTACACAACACTGTTTGGTATATATTATTGTGTTGAAGTGGTTATAATTGAAAATCATACTCATATGCAAGATATTTAGTGTTAAGTTGCGATTTTAAGGGGTTTTAAGCGTTTATGCAACTTTTGCGCATAAAGTAGCTCAAACTTGGTTTGTTTTGCACAAAACTTGGCACACAACACTATTTGGTAAATATTATTGTGTTGAAGTGGTTAAAATTTAATATCATAGTCATATGCTAGATATTAAGTGTTAAGTTGCGATTTTAAAGGTTTTTAAGAGTTGTTTCCACTTTTGCGGATAAAGTAACTCAAATTTGGTTTGTTCTGCACGAAACTTGGCACACAACACTATTTGGTATATAATATTGTGTTGAAGTGGTTAGAATTGAAAATCATACTCATATGCTGGAAATTACGTGTTAAGTTGCGATTTTAAGGGTTTTTAAGCGTTTGTGCCAGTTATGCGCATAAAGCAGTTCAAACTTGCTTTGTTTTGCACGAAACTTGACACACAACACTATTTGGTATATATTATTGTGTTTAAGTGGTTAGAAATGAAAATCATTGTCATATGCTAGATATTAAGTGTTAAGTTACTATTTTAAGGGTTTTAAAGCGTTTTTGACACTTTTGCGCATAAAGTTGATCAAACTTGGTTTGTTTTGCACGAAACTTGTCACACAACACTGTTTGGTATATATTATTGTGTGGAAGTGGTTATAATTGAAAATCATAGTCATATGCTAGAAATTACGTGTTAAGTTGCGATTTTAAGGCTTTTTAAGCGTTTATGCCAGTTTTGCGCATAAAGCAGCTCAAACTTGGTTTGTTTTGCACGAAACTTGGCACACAACACTGTTTGGTATATATTATTGTGTTGAAGTGGTTAGAATTGAAAATCATAGTCATATGCTAGATATTAAGTGTTAAATGGTGATTTTAAGGGTTTTTAAGCGTTTTTGCCACTTTTGCGCATAAAGTAGCTCAAACTTGGTTTATTTTGCACAAAACATGGGTCACGACACTATTTGGTATATATTATTGTGTTGAAGTGGTTAAAATGGAAAATCATAGTCATATGCTAGATATTAAGTGTTAAGTTGCGATTTTAAGGGTTTTTTTAGCGTTTTTGCCTCTTTTGCGCATAAAGTAGCTCAAAATTGGTTTGTTTTGCACGAAACTTCGCACACGACACTGTTTGGTATATATTATTGTGTTGAAGTGGTTAGAATTCAAAATCATAGTCATATGCTATAAATTACGTGTTAAGTTGCGATTTTAAGGTTTTTTAAGCGTTTTTGCCAGTTTTGCGCATAAAGTAGCTAAAAATTGGTTTGTTTTGCACGAAACTTGGCACACAACACTGTTTGGTATATATTATTGTGTTGAAGTGGTTATAATTGAAAATCATTCTCATGTGCTAGATATTTAGTGTTAAGTTGCGATTTTAAGGGTTTTTAAGCGTTTATGCAACTTTTGCGCATAAAGTAGCTCAAACTTGTTTTGTTTTGCACAAAACCTTGCACACAACGCTATTTGGTAAATATTATTGCGTTGAAGTGGTTAAAATTTAACATCATAGTCATATGCTAGATATTAAGTGCTAAGTTGCGATTTAAAGGGTTTTTAAGAGTTTCTTCCACTTTTGCGGATAAAGTAACTCAAACTTGGTTAGAATTGAAAATCATACTCATATGCTGCAAATTACGTGTTAAGTTGCGATTTTAAGGGTTTTTAAGCGTTTGTGCCAGTTATGCGCATAAAGCAGTTCAAACTTGGTTTGTTTTGCACGAAACTTGACACACAACACTATTTGGTATATATTATTGTGTTGAAGTGGTTAGAAATGAAAATCATTGTCATATGCTAGATATTAAGTGTTAAGTTACTATTTTAAGGGTTTTTAAGCGTTTTTGACACTTTTGCGCATAAAGTAGCCCAACTTGGTTTGTTGTGCACGAAACTTGGCACACAACACTGTTTGGTATATATTATTGTGTTGAAGCGGTTATAATTGAAAATCATAGTCATATGCTAGATATTAAGTGTTAAGTTGCGATTTTAAGGGTTTTTAAGCGTTTTTTCCACTTTTGCGCATAAATTAGCTCAAACTTGGTTTGTTTTGCACAATAGTTGGCACACAACACTATTTGGTATATATTATTGTTTTGAAGTGGTTAGAATTGAAAATCATAGTCATATGCTAGATATTAAGTGTTAAGTTGCGATATTAAAGGTTTTTAAGCGTTTTTGCCACTTTTGCGCATAAAGTAGCTCAAACTTCGTTTGTTTTGCATGAAACTTGGCACACAACACTAATTGGTATATATTATTGTGTTCAAGTGGTTAGAATTGAAAATCATATTCATATGCTAGATATTAAGTGTTAAGTTGCGATTTTATAGGTTTTTAAGCATTTTTGCCACTTTTGCGCATAAAGTAGCTCAAACTTCGTTTTTTTTGCACGAAACTTGGGACACAACACTATTTGGTATATATTATTGTGTTCAAGTTGTTAGAATTTAAAATCAAAGTCATATGCTAGACATTAAGTTTTAAGTTGCGATTTTAAGGTTTTTTAAGCGTTTTTGCCTGTTTTGCGCATAAAGTAGCTAAAACTTGGTTTGTTTTGCACGAAACATGGTACACAACACTGTTTGGTATATATTATTGTGTTGAAGTGGTTATAATTGAAAATCATACTCATATGCAAGATATTTAGTGTTAAGTTGCGATTTTAAGGGTTTTTAAGCGTTTATGCAACTTTTGCGCATAAAGTAGCTCAAACTTGGTTTGTTTTGCACAAAACTTGGCACACAACACTATTTGGTAAATATTATTGTGTTGAAGTGGTTAAAATTTAATATCATAGTCATATGCTAGATATTAAGTGTTAAGTTGCGATTTTAAAGGTTTTTAAGAGTTTTTTCCACTTTTGCGGATAAAGTGACTCAAATTTGGTTTGTTCTGCACGAAACTTGGCACACAACACTATTTGGTATATAATATTGTGTTGAAGTGGTTAGAATTGAAAATCATACTCATATGCTGCAAATTACGTGTTAAGTTGCGATTTTAAGGGTTTTTAAGCGTTTGTGCCAGTTATGCGCATAAAGCAGTTCAAACTTGGTTTGTTTTGCACGAAACTTGACACACAACACTATTTGGTATATATTATTGTGTTGAAGTGGTTAGAAATGAAAATCATTGTCATATGCTAGATATTAAGTGTTAAGTTACTATTTTAAGGGTTTTTAAGCGTTTTTGACACTTTTGCGCATAAAGTAGCCCAACTTGGTTTGTTTTGCACGAAACTTGGCACACAACACTGTTTGGTATATATTATTGTGTTGAAGCGGTTATAATTGAAAATCATAGTCATATGCTAGATATTAAGTGTTAAGTTGCGATTTTAAGGGTTTTTAAGCGTTTTTTCCACTTTTGCGCATAAATTAGCTCAAACTTGGTTTGTTTTGCACAAAAGTTGGCACACAACACTATTTGGTATATATTATTGTTTTGAAGTGGTTAGAATTGAAAATCATAGTCATATGCTAGATATTAAGTGTTAAGTTGCGATATTAAAGGTTTTTAAGCGTTTTTGCCACTTTTGCGCATAAAGTATCTCAAACTTCGTTTGTTTTGCATGAAACTTGGCACACAACACTAATTGATATATATTATTGTGTTCAAGTGGTTAGAATTGAAAATCATATTCATATGCTAGATATTAAGTGTTAAGTTGCGATTTTATAGGTTTTTAAGCATTTTTGCCACTTTTGCGCATAAAGTAGCTCAAACTTCGTTTTTTTTGCACGAAACTTGGGACACAACACTATTTGGTATATATTATTGTGTTCAAGTTGTTAGAATTTAAAATCAAAGTCATATGCTAGACATTAAGTTTTAAGTTGCGATTTTAAGGTTTTTTAAGCGTTTTTGCCTGTTTTGCGCATAAAGTAGCTAAAACTTGGTTTGTTTTGCACGAAACATGGTACACAACACTGTTTGGTATATATTATTGTGTTGAAGTGGTTATAATTGAAAATCATACTCATATGCAAGATATTTAGTGTTAAGTTGCGATTTTAAGGGTTTTTAAGCGTTTATGCAACTTTTGCGCATAAAGTAGCTCAAACTTGGTTTGTTTTGCACAAAACTTGGCACACAACACTATTTGGTAAATATTATTGTGTTGAAGTGGTTAAAATTTAATATCATAGTCATATGCTAGATATTAAGTGTTAAGTTGCGATTTTAAAGGTTTTTAAGAGTTGTTTCCACTTTTGCGGATAAAGTAACTCAAATTTGGTTTGTTCTGCACGAAACTTGGCACACAACACTATTTGGTATATAATATTGTGTTGAAGTGGTTAGAATTGAAAATCATACTCATATGCTGGAAATTACGTGTTAAGTTGCGATTTTAAGGGTTTTTAAGCGTTTGTGCCAGTTATGCGCATAAAGCAGTTCAAACTTGGTTTGTTTTGCACGAAACTTGACACACAACACTATTTGGTATATATTATTGTGTTGAAGTGGTTAGAAATGAAAATCATTGTCATATGCTAGATATTAAGTGTTAAGTTACTATTTTAAGGGTTTTTAAGCGTTTTTGACACTTTTGCGCATAAAGTAGCCCAACTTGGTTTGTTTTGCACGAAACTTGGCACACAACACTGTTTGGTATATATTATTGTGTTGAAGCGGTTATAATTGAAAATCATAGTCATATGCTAGATATTAAGTGTTAAGTTGCGATTTTAAGGGTTTTTAAGCGTTTTTTCCACTTTTGCGCATAAATTAGCTCAAACTTGGTTTGTTTTGCACAAAAGTTGGCACACAACACTATTTGGTATATATTATTGTTTTGAAGTGGTTAGAATTGAAAATCATAGTCATATGCTAGATATTAAGTGTTAAGTTGCGATATTAAAGGTTTTTAAGCGTTTTTGCCACTTTTGCGCATAAAGTAGCTCAAACTTCGTTTGTTTTGCATGAAACTTGGCACACAACACTAATTGATATATATTATTGTGTTCAAGTGGTTAGAATTGAAAATCATATTCATATGCTAGATATTAAGTGTTAAGTTGCGATTTTATAGGTTTTTAAGCATTTTTGCCACTTTTGCGCATAAAGTAGCTCAAACTTCGTTTTTTTTGCACGAAACTTGGGACACAACACTATTTGGTATATATTATTGTGTTCAAGTTGTTAGAATTTAAAATCAAAGTCATATGCTAGACATTAAGTTTTAAGTTGCGATTTTAAGGTTTTTTAAGCGTTTTTGCCTGTTTTGCGCATAAAGTAGCTAAAACTTGGTTTGTTTTGCACGAAACATGGTACACAACACTGTTTGGTATATATTATTGTGTTGAAGTGGTTATAATTGAAAATCATACTCATATGCAAGATATTTAGTGTTAAGTTGCGATTTTAAGGGTTTTTAAGCGTTTATGCAACTTTTGCGCATAAAGTAGCTCAAACTTGGTTTGTTTTGCACAAAACTTGGCACACAACACTATTTGGTAAATATTATTGTGTTGAAGTGGTTAAAATTTATTATCATAGTCATATGCTAGATATTAAGTGTTAAGTTGCGATTTTAAAGGTTTTTAAGAGTTTTTTCCACTTTTGCGGATAAAGTAACTCAAATTTGGTTTGTTCTGCACGAAACTTGGCACACAACACTATTTGGTATATAATATTGTGTTGAAGTGGTTAGAATTGAAAATCATACTCATATGCTGGAAATTACGTGTTAAGTTGCGATTTTAAGGGTTTTTAAGCGTTTGTGCAAGTTATGCGCATAAAGCAGTTCAAACTTGGTTTGTTTTGCACGAAACTTGACACACAACACTATTTGGTATATATTATTGTGTTGAAGTGGTTAGAAATGAAAATCATTGTCATATGCTAGATATTAAGTGTTAAGTTACTATTTTAAGGGTTTTAAAGCGTTATTGACACTTTTGCGCATAAAGTTGATCAAACTTGGTTTGTTTTGCACGAAACTTGTCACACAACACTGTTTGGTATATATTATTGTGTTGAAGTGGTTATAATTGAAAATCATAGTCATATGCTAGAAATTACGTGTTAAGTTGCGATTTTAAGGCTTTTTAAGCGTTTATGCCAGTTTTGCGCATAAAGCAGCTCAAACTTGGTTTGTTTTGCACGAAACTTGGCACACAACACTGTTTGGTATATATTATTGTGTTGAAGTGGTTAGAATTGAAAATCATAGTCATATGCTAGATATTAAGTGTTAAATGGTGATTTTAAGGGTTTTTAAGCGTTTTTGCCACTTTTGCGCATAAAGTAGCTCAAACTTGGTTTATTTTGCACAAAACATGGGTCACGACACTATTTGGTATATATTATTGTGTTGAAGTGGTTAAAATTGAAAATCATAGTCATATGCTAGATATTAAGTGTTAAGTTGCGATTTTAAGGGTTTTTAAGCGTCATTGCCACTTTTGCACATAAGTTGCTCAAACGTCGTTTGTTTTGCACGAAAGTTGGCACACAACATTATTTGGTATATATTATTGTGTTGAAGTGGTTAGAATTGAAAATCATAGTCATATGCTAGATATTAAGTATTAAGTTGCGATTTTAAAGGTTTTTATGCGTTTTTGCCACTTTTGCGCATAAAGTAGCTCAATCTTCGTTTATTTTGCACGAAACTTGGCACACAACACTATTTGGTATATATTATTGTGTTCAAGAGGTTAGAATTGAAAATCATGTTCATATGCTAGATATTAAGTGTTAAGTTGCGATTTTATAGGTTTTTAAGCGTTTTTGCCACTTTTGCGCATAAAGTAGCTCAAACTTCGATTTTTTTGCACGAAACTTGGCAGACAACACTATTTGGTGTATATTATTGTGTTCAAGTGGTTAGAATTGAAAATCATAGTCATATGCTAGATATTAAGTGTTAAGTTGCGATTTTAAGGGTTTTTAAGTGTTTTTGCCACTTTTGCGCATAAAGTAGCTCAAACTTGGTTTGTTCTGCACGAAACTTGGCACACAACACTATTTGGTATATAATATTGTGTTGAAGTGTTTAGAATTTAAAATCATAGTCATATGCTAGAAATTACGTGTTAAGTTGCGATTTTGAGGTTTTAAAACGTTTTTGCCAGTTTTGCGCATAAAGCAGCTCAAACTTGGTTTGTTTTGCACGAAACGTGACACACAACACTATTTGGTATATATATTATTGTGTTGAAGTGGTTAGAAATGAAAATCATTGTCATATGCTATATATAAAGTGTTAAGTTACTATTTTAAGGGTTTTTACGCGTTTTTGACACTTTTGCGCATAAAGTAGCTCAAACTTGGTTTGTTTTGCATGAAACTTGCACACGACACTGTTTGGTATATATTATTGTGTTGAAGTGGTTATAAGTGAAAATCATAGTCATATGCTAGAAATTAAGTGTTAAGTTGCGATTTTAAAGGTTTTTAAGCGTTTTTGCCACTTTTGCGCATAAAGTAGCTAAAACATGGTTTGTTCTGCACGAAACTTGGCATACAACACTATTTGGTATATAATATTGTGTTGAATTGGTTAGAATTGAAAATCATATTCATATGCTAGAAATTACGTGTTAAGTTGCGATTTTAAGAGTTTTTAAGCGTTTTTGCCTGTTTTGCGCATAAAGCAGCTCAAACTTGGTTTGTATTGCACGAAACTTGACACATAACACTATTTGGTATATATTATTGTGTTGAAGTGGTTAGAAATGAAAATCATTGTCATATGCTAGATATTAAGTGTTAACTTACTATTTTAAGGGTTTTTAAGCGTTTTTGACACTTTTGCGCATAAAGTAGCTCAAACTTGGTTTGTTTTGCACGAAACTTGGCACACAACAATGTTTGGTATACATTATTGTGTCGAAGTGGTTATAATTGAAAATCATAGTCATATGCTAGATATTAAGTGTTAAGTTGCGATTTTAAGGGTTTTTAAGCGTTTTTGCCAATTTTGCGCATAAAGTAGTTCAAACTTGGTTTGTTTTGCACAAAAGTTGGCACACAACACTATTTGGTATATATTATTGTGTTGAAGTGGTTATAATTAAAAATCATAGTCATATGCTAGAAATTACGTGTTAAGTTGCGATTTTAAGGGTTTTTAAGCGTTTATGCCAGTTTTGCGCATAAAGCAGCTCGAACTTGGTTTGTTTTGCACGAGCTTGGCACACAACACTGTTTGGTATATATTATTGTGTTGAAGTAGTTAGAATTGAAAATCATAGTCATATGCTAGATATTAAGTGTTAAATTGTGATTTTAAGGGTTTTTAAGCGTTTTTGCCACTTTTGCGCATAAAGTAGCTGAAACTTGGTTTATTTTGCACGAAACTTGGCACACAACATTATTTGGTATAAATTATTGTGTTCAAGTGGTTAGAATTGAAAATCATAGTCATATGCTAGATATTAAGTGTTAAGTTACTATTTGAAGGGTTTTAAAGCGTTTTTGACACTTTTGCGCATAAAGTAGCTCAAACTTGGTTTGTTTTGCACGAAACATGGCACACAACACTGTTTGGCATATATTATTGTGTTGAAGTGGTTATAACTGAAAATCATAGTCATATGCTAGATATTAAGTGATAAGTTGCGATTTTAAAGGTTTCTAAGCGTTTTTTCCACTTTTGCGCATAAAGTAGCTCAAACTTGGTTTATTTTGCACAAAAAATGGGTCACAACACTATTTCGTATGTATTATTGTGTTGAAGTGGTTAGAATTGAAAATCATAGTCATATGCTAGATATTAAGTGTTAAGTTGCGATTTTAAAGGTTTTTAAGCGTTTTTTCCACTTTTGCGCATAAAGTAGCTCAAACTTCGTTTTTTTGCACGAAACTTGGCACACAACACTTTGTTATATATTATTGTGTTCAAGTGGTTAGATTTGAAAATCATATTCATATGCTAGATATTAAGTGTTAAGTTGCGATTTTATAGGTTTTTAAGCGTTTTTGCCACTTTTGCGCGTAAAGTAGCTCAAACTTCGTTTTTTTTTGCACGAAACTTGTCACACAACACTATTTGGTGTATATTATTGTGTTCAAGTGGTTAGAATTGAAAATCATAGTCATATGCTAGATATTAAGTGTTAAGTTGCGATTTTAAGGGTTTTTAAGCGTTTTTGCCACTTTTGCGCATAAAGTAGCTCAAACTTGGTTTGTTCTGCACGAAACTTGGCACACAACACTATTTGGTATATAATATTGTGTTGAAGTGTTTAGAATTTAAAATCATAGTCATATGCTAGAAATTACGTGTTAAGTTGCGATTTTGAGGGTTTTAAAACGTTTTTGCCAGTTTTGCGCATAAAGCAGCTCAAACTTCGTTTGTTTTGCACGAAACTTGACACACAACACTATTTGGTATATATTATTGTGTTGAAGTGGTTAGAAATGAAAATCATTGTCATATGCTATATATATAGTGTTAAGTTACTATTTTAAGGGTTTTTACCGCGTTTTTGACACTTTTGCGCATAAAGTAGCTCAAACTTGGTTTGTTTTGCATGAAACTTGCACACGACACTGTTTGGTATATATTATTGTGTTGAAGTGGTTATAATTGAAAATCATAGTCATATGCTAGATATTAAGTGTTAAGTTGCGATTTTAAGGGTTTTTTAAGCGTTTTTGCCAATTTTGCGTATAAAGTAGTTCAAACTTGGTTTGTTTTGCACAAAAGTTGGCACACAACACTATTTGGTATATATTATTGTGTTGAAGTGGTTATAATTGAAAATCATAGTCATATGCTAGAAATTACGTGTTAAGTTGCGATTTTAAGGGTTTTTAAGCGTTTATGCCAGTTTTGCGCATAAAGCAGCTCAAACTTGGTTTGTTTTGCACGAGCTTGGCACACAACACTGTTTGGTATATATTATTGTGTTGAAGTGGTTAGAATTGAAAATCATAGTCATATGCTAGATATTAAGTGTTAAATTGTGATTTTAAGGGTTTTTAAGCGTTTTTGCCACTTTTTGCGCATAAAGTAGCTCAAACTTGGTTTATTTTGCACAAAACATGGGTCACAACACTATTTGGTATATATTATTGTGTTGAAGTGGTTAAAATTGAAAATCATAGTCATATGCTAGATATTAAGTGTTAAGTTGCGATTTTAAGGGTTTTTAAGCGTCATTGCCACTTTTGCGCATAAAGTAGCTCAAACTTCGTTTGTTTTGCACGAAACTTGGCACACAACATTATTTGGTATATATTATTGTGTTCAAGTTGTTAGAATTGAAAATCATAGTCATATATGCTAGATATTAAGTGTTAAGTTACTATTTTAAGTGTTTTTAAGCGTTTTTGACACTTTTGCGCATAAAGTAGCTCAAACTTGGTTTGTTTTGCACGAAACTTGGCACACAACACTGTTTGGCATATATTATTGTGTTGAAGTGGTTATAATTGAAAATCATAGTCATATGCTAGATATTAAGTGATAAGTTGCGATTTTAAAGGTTTCTAAGCGTTTTTGCCACTTTTGCGCATAAAGTAGCTCAAACTTGGTTTATTTTGCACAAAACATGGGTCACAACACTATTTCGTATATATTATTGTGTTGAAGTGGTTAGAATTTAAAATCATAGTCATATGCTAGATATTAAGTGTTAAGTTGCGATTTTAAAGGTTTTTAAGCGTTTTTGCCACTTTTGCGCATAAAGTAGCTCAAACTTCGTTTGTTTTGCATGAAACTTGCACACGACACTGTTTGGTATATATTATTGTGTTGAAGTGGTTATAATTGAAAATCATAGTCATATGCTAGATATTCAATGTTAAGTTGCGATTTTAAGGGTTTTTAAGCGTTTTTGCCACTTTTGCGCATAAAATAGCTAAAACTTGGTTTGTTCTGCACGAAACTTGGCATACAACACTATTTGGTATATAATATTGTGTTGAAGTGGTTAGAATTGAAAATCATATTCATATGCTAGAAATTACGTGTTAAGTTGCGATTTTAAGAGTTTTTAAGCAATTTTGCCAGTTTTTCGCATAAAGCAGCTCAAACTTGGTATTTATTGCACGAAACTTGACACACAACACTATTTGGTATATATTATTGTGTTGATGTGGTTAGAAATGAAAATCATTGTCATATGCTAGATATTAAGTGTTAAGTTACTATTTTAAGGGTTTTTAAGCGTTTTTGACACTTTTGCGCATAAAGTAGCTCAAACTTGGTTTGTTTTGCACGAAGCTTGACACACAACACTATTTGGTATATATTATTGTGTTGAAGTGGTTATAAATGAAAATAATAGTCATATGCTAGATACCAAGTGTTAAGTTACTATTTTAAGGGTTTTTAAGCGTTTTTACACTTTTAAGTTTTAAGTTTTAAGTTTTTAAGCGTTTTTGCCAGTTTTGCGCATAAAGCAGCTCAAACTTGGTTTGTATTGCACGAAACTTGACACACAACACTATTTGGTAAATATTATTGTGTTGAAGTGGCTAGAATTCAAAATCATAATCATATGCTAGAAATTAAGTGTTATGTTGCGATTTTAAGAGTTTTTAAGCGTTTTTGCCAGTTTTGCGCATAAAGCAGCTCAAACTTGGTTTGTATTGCACGAAACTTGGCACACAATACTATTTGGTATATATTATTGTGTTAAAGTGGTTAGAATTTAAAATCGTACTCATATGCTAGATATTAAGTTTTAAGTTGCGATTTTAAGGGTTTTTAAGCGTTTTTGCCACTTTTGCGCATAAAGTAGCACAAACTTGGTTTGTTCCGCACGAAACTTTGCACACGACACTATTTGGTATATATTATTGTGTTGAAGTGGTTATAATTTAAAATGATAGTCATATTCAAGAAATTACGTGTTAAGTTGCGATTTTAAGGGTTGTCAAGCGTTTTTGCCAGTTTTGCGCATAAAGCAGCTCAAATTTGGTTTGTTTTTCACGATACTTGACACACAAACACTATTTGGTATATATTATTGTATTTAAGTGGTTAGAATTGAAAATCATAGTCATATGCTAGATATTAAGTGTTATGTTGAAATTTTAAGGATTTTTAAGCGTTTTTGCCACTTTTGCGCATAAAGTAGCTCAAACTTGGTTTGTTTTGCACAAAACATGGCACACAACACTATTTGGTATATATTATTGTGTTGAAGTGGTTAAAATTTAAAATTATAGTCATATGCTAGATATTAAGTGTTAAGTTGCGATTTTAAGGGTTTTTAAGCGTTTTTGCCACTTTTGTGCATAAAGTAGCTCAAAATTGGTTTGTTATGCACGAAACTTTGCAAAAAACACTATTTGGTTTATATTATTGTGTTAAAGTGGTTAGAATTGAAAATAATAGTCATATGCTAGATATTAAGTGTTAAGTTGCGATTTTAAAGGTTTTTAAGCGTTTTTGCCACTTTTGCGCATAAAGTAGCTCAAACTTGGTTTGTTCTGCACGAAACTTGGCACACAACACTTTTCGTATATACTATTGTGATGAAGTGGTTAGAATTGAAAATCATGGTCATATTCTCGAAATTACGTGTTAAGTTGAGATTTTAAGGGTATTTAAGCATTTTTGCCAGTTTTGCGCATAAAGCAGCTCAAATTTGGTTTGTTTTGCACGAAACTTGACACACAACACTATTTGGTATATATTATTGAGTTGAAGTGGTTAGAAATGAAAATCATTGTCATATGCTATATATAAAGTGTTAAGTTACTATTTTAAGGGTTTTTACGCGTTTTTGACACTTTTGCGCATAAAGTAGCTCAAACATGGTTTGTTCCGCACGAAACATGGCACACAACACTATTTGGTATATATTATTGTGTTGAAGTTGTTATAATTGAAAATGATAGTCATATTCTAGAAATTACGTATTAAGTTGCGATTTTAAGGGTTTTCAAGCGTTTTTGCCAGTTTTGCGCATAAAGCTGCTCAAATTTGGTTTGTTTTGCACGAAACTTGACACACAACATTATTTGGTATATATTATTGTGTTGAAGTGGTTAGAATTGAAAATCATAGTCATATGCTAGATATTAAGTGTTAAGTTACTATTTTAAGGGTTTTTAAGCGTTTTTGACATTTTTGCGCATAAAGTAGCTCGAACTTGGTTTGTTTTGCACGAAACTTGGCACACAACACTATTTTGTATATATTATTATGTTGAAGTGGTTGGAATTTAAAATCATAGTCATATGCTAGATATTAAGTGTTAAGTTGCAATTTTAAGGATTTTTAAGCGTTTTTGCCACTTTTGCGCATAAAGTAGCTCAAACTTGGTTTGTTTTGCACAAAACATGGCACACAACACTATTTGGTGTATATTATTGTGTTGAAGTGGTTAAAATTTAAAATTATAGTCATATGCTAGATATTAAGTGTTAACTTGCGATTTTAAGGGTTTTTAAGCGTTTTTGCCACTTTTGTGCTTAAAGTAACTCAAACTTGGTTTGTTTTGCACGAAACTTTGCAAAAAACACTATTTGGTTTATATTATTGTGTTAAAGTGGTTAGAATTGAAAATAATAGTCATATGCTAGATATTAAGTGTTAAGTTGCGATTTTAAAGGTTTTTAAGCGTTTTTGCCACTTTTGCGCATAAAGTATCTAAAACTTGGTTTGTTCTGCATGAAACTTGGCACACAATACTTTTCGTATATACTATTGTGTTGAAGTGGTTAGAATTGAAAATCATGGTCATATTCGCGAAATTACGTGTTAAGTTGAGATTTTAAGGGTTTTTAAGCGTTTTTGCCAGTTTCGCGCATAAAGCCGCTCAAATTTGGTTTGTTTTGCACGAAACTTGACACACAACACTATTTGGTATATATTATTGTGTTGAAGTGGTTAGAAATGAAAATCATTGTCATATGCTATATATAAAGTGTTAAGTTACTATTTTAAGGGCTTTTACGCGTTTTTGACACTTTTGCGCATAAAGTAGCTCAAACTTGGTTTGTTCCGCACGAAACATGGCACACAACACTATTTGGTATATATTATTGTGTTGAAGTTGTTATAATTGAAAATGATAGTCATATTCTAGAAATTACGTGTTAAGTTGCGATTTTAAGGGTTTTCAAGCGTTTTTTGCCAGTTTTGCGCATAAAGCAGCTCAAATTTGGTTTGTTTTGCACGAAACTTGGCACACAACACTATTTGGTATATATTATTGTGTTGAAGTGGTTGGAATTTAAAATCATAGTCATATGCTAGATATTAAGTGTTAAGTTGCGATTTTAAGAGTTTTTAAGCGTTTTTGCCACTTTTGTGCTTAAAGTAACTCAAACTTGGTTTGTTTTGCACGAAACTTTGCAAAAAACACTATTTGGTTTATATTATTGTGTTAAAGTGGTTAGAATTGAAAATAATAGTCATATGCTAGATATTAAGTGTTAAGTTGCGATTTTAATAGTTTTTAAGCGTTTTTTGCCAATTTTGCGCATAAAGCAGCTCAAACTTGGTTTGTATTGCACGAAACATGACATACAACACTATTTGGTATATATTATTGTGTTGAAGTGGTTAGAAATGAAAATTATTGTCATATGCTAGATATTAAGTGTTAAGTTACTATTTTAAGGGTTTTTAAGCGTTTTTGACACTTTTGCGCGTAAAGTAGCTCAAACTTGGTTTGTTTTGCACGAAGCTTGACAAACAACACTATTTGGTATATATTATTGTGTTGAAGTGGTTATAAATGAAAATCATAGTCATATGCTAGATACCAAGTGTTAAGTTACTATTTTAAGGGTTTTTTAGCGTTTTTGACATTTTTAAGTTTTACGTTTTAAGTTTTTAAGCGTTTTTGCCAGTTTTGCGCATGAAGCAGCTCAAACTTGGTTTGTATTGCACGAAACTTGACACACAACACTATTTGGTATATATTATTGTGTTGAAGTGGTTAGAAATGAAAATCATTGTCATATGCTATATATAAAGTGTTAAGTTACTATTTTAAGGGCTTTTACGCGTTTTTGACACTTTTGCGCATAAAGTAGCTCAAACTTGGTTTGTTCCGCACGAAACATGGCACACAACACTATTTGGTATATATTATTGTGTTGAAGTTGTTATAATTGAAAATGATAGTCATATTCTAGAAATTACGTGTTAAGTTGCGATTTTCAAGCGTTTTTGCCAGTTTTGCGCATAAAGCAGCTCAAATTTGGTTTGTTTTGCACGAAACTTGACACACAACACTATTTGGTATATATTATTGTGTTGAAGTGGTTAGAATTGAAAATCATAGTCATATGCTAGATATTAAGTGTTAAGTTACTATTTTAAGGGTTTTTAAGCGTTTTTGACATTTTCGCGCATAGAGTAGCTCGAACTTGGTTTGTTTTGCACGAAACTTGGCACACAACACTATTTGGTATATATTATTGTGTTGAAGTGGTTGGAATTTAAAATCATAGTCATATGCTAGATATTAAGTGTTAAGTTGCGATTTTAAGAGTTTTTAAGCGTTTTTGCCACTTTTGTGCTTAAAGTAACTCAAACTTGGTTTGTTTTGCACGAAACTTTGCAAAAAACACTATTTGGTTTATATTATTGTGTTAAAGTGGTTAGAATTGAAAATAATAGTCATATGCTAGATATTAAGTGTTAAGTTGCGATTTTAAAGGTTTTTAAGCGTTTTTGCCACTTTTGCGCATAAAGTAGCTAAAACTTGGTTTGTTCTGCACGAAACTTGGCATACAACACTATTTGGTATACAATATTTTGTTGAAGTGGTTAGAATTGAAAATCATAGTCATATGCTAGAAATTACGTGTTAAGTTGCGATTTTAATAGTTTTTAAGCGTTTTTGCCAATTTTGCGCATAAAGCAGCTCAAACTTGGTTTGTATTGCACGAAACATGACACACAACACTATTTGGTATATATTATTGTGTTGAAGTGGTTAGAAATGAAAATTATTGTCATATGCTAGATATTAAGTGTTAAGTTACTATTTTAAGGGTTTTTAAGCGTTTTTGACACTTTTGCGCATAAAGTAGCTCAAACTTGGTTTGTTTTGCACGAAGCTTGACAAACAACACTATTTGGTATATATTATTGTGTTGAAGTGGTTATAAATGAAAATCATAGTCATATGCTAGATACAAAGTGTTAAGTTACTATTTTAAGGGTTTTTTAGCGTTTTTGACACTTTTAAGTTTTACGTTTTAAGTTTTTAAGCGTTTTTGCTAGTTTTGCGCATGAAGCAGCTCAAACTTGGTTTGTATTGCACGAAACTTGACACACAACACTATTTGGTATATATTATTGTGTTGAAGTGGCTAGAATTGAAAATCATAGTCATATGCTAGAAATTAAGTGTTAAGGTGCGATTTTAAGAGTGTTTAAGCGTTTTTGCCAGTTTTGCGCATAAAGCAGCTCAAACTTGGTTTGTATTGCACGAAACTTGGCACACAACACTATTTGGTATATATTATTGTGTTCAAGTGGTTAGAATTTAAAATCGTACTCATATGCTAGATATTAAGTTTTAAGTTGCGATTTTAAGGGTTTTTAAGCGTTTTTTGCCACTTTTGCGCATAAAGTAGCTCAAACTTGGTTTTGTTCTGCACGAAACTTGGCACACAACACTATTTGGTATATATTATTGTGTTGAAGTGGTTATAATTGAAAATGATAGTCCTATTATAGAAATTACGTGTTAAGTTGCGATTTTAAGGGTTTTCAAGCCAGTTTTGCGCATATAGTAGCTCAAATTTGGTTTGTTTTGCACGAAACTTGACACACAACACTATTTGGTATATATTATTGTGTTGGAGTGGTTAGAATTGAAAATCATAGTCATATGCTAGATATTAAGTGTTAAGTTACTATTTTAAGGGTTTTTAAGCGTTTTTGACATTTTTGCGCATAAAGTAACTCGAACTTGGTTTGTTTTGCTCGAAACTTGGCACACAACACTTTTTGGTATATATTATTGTGTTGAAATGGTTGGAATTTAAAATCATAGTCATATGCTAGATATTAAGTGTTAAGTTGCAATTTTAAGGATTTTTAAGCGTTTTTGCCACTTTTGCGCATAAAGTAGCTCAAACTTGGTTTGTTTTGCACAAAACATGGCACACAACACTATTTGGTATATATTATTTTGTTGAAGTGGTTAAAATTTAAAATTATATTCATATGCTAGATATTAAGTGTTAAGTTGCGATTTTAAGGGTTTTTAGCGTTTTTGCCACTTTTGCGCATAAAGTAGCTCAAACTTGGTTTGTTTTGCACGAAACTTTGCACAAAACACTATTTGGTTTATATTATTGTGTTAAAGTGGTTAGAATTGAAAATAATAGTCATATGCTAGATATTAAGTGTTAAGTTGCGATTTTAAAGGTTTTTTAAGCGTTTTTGCCACTTTTGCGCATAAAGTAGCTAAAACTTGGTTTGTTCTGCACGAAACTTGGCATACAACACTATTTGGTATACAATATTTTGTTGAAGTGGTTAAAATTGAAAATCATAGTCATATGCTAGAAATTACGTGTTAAGTTGCGATTTTAATAGTTTTTAAGCGTTTTTGCCAATTTTGCGCATAAAGCAGCTCAAACTTGGTTTGTATTGCACGAAACATGACATACAACACTATTTGGTATATATTATTGTGTTGAAGTGGTTAGAAATGAAAATTATTGTCATATGCTAGATATTAAGTGTTAAGTTACTATTTTAAGGGTTTTTAAGCGTTTTTGACACTTTTGCGCATAAAGTAGCTCAAACTTGGTTTGTTTTGCACGAAGCTTGACAAACAACACTATTTGGTATATATTATTGTGTTGAAGTGGTTATAAATGAAAATCATAGTCATATGCTAGATACCAAGTGTTAAGTTACTATTTTAAGGGTTTTTAAGCGTTTTTTACACTTTTGCGCATAAAGTAGCTCAAACTTGGTTTGTTTTGCACGAAGCTTGACAAACAACACTATTTGGTATATATTATTGTGTTGAAGTGGTTATAAATGAAAATCATAGTCATATGCTAGATACCAAGTGTTAAGTTACTATTTTAAGGGTTTTTTAGCGTTTTTGACACTTTTAAGTTTTACGTTTTAAGTTTTTAAGCGTTTTTGCTAGTTTTGCGCATGAAGCAGCTCAAACTTGGTTTGTATTGCACGAAACTTGACACACAACACTATTTGGTATATATTATTGTGTTGAAGTGGCTAGAATTGAAAATCATAGTCATATGCTAGAAATTAAGTGTTAAGGTGCGATTTTAAGAGTGTTTAAGCGTTTTTGCCAGTTTGCGCATAAAGCAGCTCAAACTTGGTTTGTATTGCACGAAACTTGGCACACAACACTATTTGGTATATATTATTGTGTTCAAGTGGTTAGAATTTAAAATCGTACTCATATGCTAGATATTAAGTTTTAAGTTGCGATTTTAAGGGTTTTTAAGCGTTTTTGCCACTTTTGCGCATAAAGTAGCTCAAACTTGGTTTGTTCTGCACCAAACTTGGCACACAACACTATTTGGTATATATTATTGTGTTGAAGTGGTTATAATTGAAAATGATAGTCCTATTATAGAAATTACGTGTTAAGTTGCGATTTTAAGGGTTTTCAAGCGTTTTTGCCAGTTTTGCGCATATAGTAGCTCAAATTTGGTTTGTTTTGCACGAAACTTGACACACAACACTATTTGGTATATATTATTGTGTTGGAGTGGTTAGAATTGAAAATCATAGTCATATGCTAGATATTAAGTGTTAAGTTACTATTTTACGGGTTTTTAAGCGTTTTTGACATTTTTGCGCATAAAGTAACTCGAACTTGGTTTGTTTTGCTCGAAACTTGGCACACAACACTTTTTGGTATATATTATTGTGTTGAAATGGTTGGAATTTAAAATCATAGTCATATGCTAGATATTAAGTGTTAAGTTGCAATTTTAAGGATTTTTAAGCGTTTTTGCCACTTTTGCGCATAAAGTAGCTCAAACTTGGTTTGTTTTGCACAAAACATGGCACACAACACTATTTGGTATATATTATTTTGTTGAAGTGGTTAAAATTTAAAATTATATTCATATGCTAGATATTAAGTGTTAAGTTGCGATTTTTAAGGGTTTTTAGCGTTTTTGCCACTTTTGCGCATAAAGTAGCTCAAACTTGGTTTGTTTTGCATGAAACTTTGCACAAAACACTATTTGGTTTATATTATTGTGTTAAAGTGGTTAGAATTGAAAATAATAGTCATATGCTAGATATTAAGTGTTAAGTTGCGATTTTAAAGGTTTTTAAGCGTTTTTGCCACTTTTGCGCATAAAGTAGCTAAAACTTGGTTTGTTCTGCACGAAACTTGGCATACAACACTATTTGGTATACAATATTTTGTTGAAGTGGTTAAAATTGAAAATCATAGTCATATGCTAGAAATTACGTGTTAAGTTGCGATTTTAATAGTTTTTAAGCGTTTTTGCCAATTTTGCGCATAAAGCAGCTCAAACTTGGTTTGTATTGCACGAAACATGACATACAACACTATTTGGTATATATTATTGTGTTGAAGTGGTTAGAAATGAAAATTATTGTCATATGCTAGATATTAAGTGTTAAGTTACTATTTTAAGGGTTTTTAAGCGTTTTTGACACTTTTGCGCATAAAGTAGCTCAAACTTGGTTTGTTTTGCACGAAGCTTGACAAACAACACTATTTGGTATATATTATTGTGTTGAAGTGGTTATAAATGAAAATCATAGTCATATGCTAGTACCAAGTGTTAAGTTACTATTTTAAGGGTTTTTTAGCGTTTTTGACACTTTTAAGTTTTACGTTTTAAGTTTTTAAGCGTTTTTTGCCAGTTTTGCGCATGAAGCAGCTCAAACTTGGTTTGTATTGCACGAAACTTGACACACAACACTATTTGGTATATATTATTGTGTTGAAGTGGTTAGAAATGAAAATCATTGTCATATGCTATATATAAAGTCTTAAGTTACTATTTTAAGGGCTTTTACGCGTTTTTGACACTTTTGCGCATAAAGTAGCTCAAACTTGGTTTGTTCCGCACGAAACATGGCACACAACACTATTTGGTATATATTATTGTGTTGAAGTTGTTATAATTGAAAATGATAGTCATATTCTAGAAATTACGTGTTAAGTTGCGATTTTAAGGGTTTTCAAGCGTTTTTGCCAGTTTTGCGCATAAACCAGCTCAAATTTAGTTTGTTTTGCACGAAACTTGACACACAACACTATTTGGTATATATTATTGTGTTGAAGTGGTTAGAATTGAAAATCATAGTCATATGCTAGATATTAAGTGTTAAGTTACTATTTTAAGGGTTTTTAAGCGTTTTTGACATTTTTGCGCATAGAGTAGCTCGAACTTGGTTTGTTTTGCACGAAACTTGGCACACAACACTATTTGGTATATATTATTGTGTTGAAGTGGTTGGAATTTAAAATCATAGTCATATGCTAGATATTAAGTGTTAAGTTGCGATTTTAAGAGTTTTTAAGCGTTTTTGCCACTTTTGTGCTTAAAGTAACTCAAACTTGGTTTGTTTTGCACGAAACTTTGCAAAAAAACACTATTTGGTTTATATTATTGTGTTAAAGTGGTTAGAATTGAAAATAATAGTCATATGCTAGATATTAAGTGTTAAGTTGCGATTTTAATAGTTTTTAAGCGTTTTTGCCAATTTTGCGCATAAAGCAGCTCAAACTTGGTTTGTATTGCACGAAACATGACATACAACACTATTTGGTATATATTATTGTGTTGAAGTGGTTAGAAATGAAAATTATTGTCATATGCTAGATATTAAGTGTTAAGTTACTATTTTAAGGGTTTTTAAGCGTTTTTGACACTTTTGCGCGTAAAGTAGCTCAAACTTGGTTTGTTTTGCACGAAGCTTTGACAAACAACACTATTTGGTATATATTATTGTGTTGAAGTGGTTATAAATGAAAATCATAGTCATATGCTAGATACCAAGTGTTAAGTTACTATTTTAAGGGTTTTTTAGCGTTTTTGACATTTTTAAGTTTTACGTTTTAAGTTTTTAAGCGTTTTTGCCAGTTTTGCGCATGAAGCAGCTCAAACTTGGTTTGTATTGCACGAAACTTGACACACAACACTATTTGGTATATATTATTGTGTTGAAGTGGTTAGAAATGAAAATCATTGTCATATGCTATATATAAAGTGTTAAGTTACTATTTTAAGGGCTTTTACGCGTTTTTGACACTTTTGCGCATAAAGTAGCTCAAACTTGGTTTGTTCCGCACGAAACATGGCACACAACACTATTTGGTATATATTATTGTGTTGAAGTTGTTATAATTGAAAATGATAGTCATATTCTAGAAATTACGTGTTAAGTTGCGATTTTAAGGGTTTTCAAGCGTTTTTGCCAGTTTTGCGCATAAAGCAGCTCAAATTTGGTTTGTTTTGCACGAAACTTGACACACAACACTATTTGGTATATATTATTGTGTTGAAGTGGTTAGAATTGAAAATCATAGTCATATGCTAGATATTAAGTGTTAAGTTACTATTTTAAGGGTTTTTAAGCGTTTTTGACATTTTTGCGCATAGAGTAGCTCGAACTTGGTTTGTTTTGCACGAAACTTGGCACACAACACTATTTGGTATATATTATTGTGTTGAAGTGGTTGGAATTTAAAATCATAGTCATATGCTAGATATTAAGTGTTAAGTTGCGATTTTAAGAGTTTTTAAGCGTTTTTGCCACTTTTGTGCTTAAAGTAACTCAAACTTGGTTTGTTTTGCACGAAACTTTGCAAAAAACACTATTTGGTTTATATTATTGTGTTAAAGTGGTTAGAATTGAAAATAATAGTCATATGCTAGATATTAAGTGTTAAGTTGCGATTTTAAAGGTTTTTAAGCGTTTTTGCCACTTTTGCGCATAAAGTAGCTAAAACTTGGTTTGTTCTGCACGAAACTTGGCATACAACACTATTTGGTATACAATATTTTGTTGAAGTGGTTAGAATTGAAAATCATAGTCATATGCTAGAAATTACGTGTTAAGTTGCGATTTTAATAGTTTTTAAGCGTTTTTGCCAATTTTGCGCATAAAGCAGCTCAAACTTGGTTTGTATTGCACGAAACATGACACACAACACTATTTGGTATATATTATTGTGTTGAAGTGGTTAGAAATGAAAATTATTGTCATATGCTAGATATTAAGTGTTAAGTTACTATTTTAAGGGTTTTTAAGCGTTTTTGACACTTTTGCGCATAAAGTAGCTCAAACTTGGTTTGTTTTGCACGAAGCTTGACAAACAACACTATTTGGTATATATTATTGTGTTGAAGTGGTTATAAATGAAAATCATAGTCATATGCTAGATACCAAGTGTTAAGTTACTATTTTAAGGGTTTTTTAGCGTTTTTGACACTTTTAAGTTTTACGTTTTAAGTTTTTAAGCGTTTTTGCTAGTTTTGCGCATGAAGCAGCTCAAACTTGGTTTGTATTGCACGAAACTTGACACACAACACTATTTGGTATATATTATTGTGTTGAAGTGGCTAGAATTGAAAATCATAGTCATATGCTAGAAATTAAGTGTTAAGGTGCGATTTTAAGAGTGTTTAAGCGTTTTTGCCAGTTTTGCGCATAAAGCAGCTCAAACTTGGTTTGTATTGCACGAAACTTGGCACACAACACTATTTGGTATATATTATTGTGTTCAAGTGGTTAGAATTTAAAATCGTACTCATATGCTAGATATTAAGTTTTAAGTTGCGATTTTAAGGGTTTTTAAGCGTTTTTGCCACTTTTGCGCATAAAGTAGCTCAAACTTGGTTTGTTCTGCACCAAACTTGGCACACAACACTATTTGGTATTATATTATTGTGTTGAAGTGGTTATAATTGAAAATGATAGTCCTATTATAGAAATTACGTGTTAAGTTGCGATTTTAAGGGTTTTCAAGCGTTTTTGCCAGTTTTGCGCATATAGTAGCTCAAATTTGGTTTGTTTTGCACGAAACTTGACACACAACACTATTTGGTATATATTATTGTGTTGGAGTGGTTAGAATTGAAAATCATAGTCATATGCTAGATATTAAGTGTTAAGTTACTATTTTAAGGGTTTTAAGCGTTTTTGACATTTTTGCGCATAAAGTAACTCGAACTTGGTTTGTTTTGCTCGAAACTTGGCACACAACACTTTTTGGTATATATTATTGTGTTGAAATGGTTGGAATTTAAAATCATAGTCATATGCTAGATATTAAGTGTTAAGTTGCAATTTTAAGGATTTTTAAGCGTTTTTGCCACTTTTGCGCATAAAGTAGCTCAAACTTGGTTTGTTTTGCACAAAACATGGCACACAACACTATTTGGTATATATTATTTTGTTGAAGTGGTTAAAATTTAAAATTATATTCATATGCTAGATATTAAGTGTTAAGTTGCGATTTTAAGGGTTTTTAGCGTTTTTGCCACTTTTGCGCATAAAGTAGCTCAAACTTGGTTTGTTTTGCATGAAACTTTGCACAAAACACTATTTGGTTTATATTATTGTGTTAAAGTGGTTAGAATTGAAAATAATAGTCATATGCTAGATATTAAGTGTTAAGTTGCGATTTTAAAGGTTTTTAAGCGTTTTTTGCCACTTTTGCGCATAAAGTAGCTAAAACTTGGTTTGTTCTGCACGAAACTTGGCATACAACACTATTTGGTATACAATATTTTGTTGAAGTGGTTAAAATTGAA